>NC_068994.1:50715813-50720037 GCF_001194135.2 Octopus bimaculoides | reverse complement strand
GACAGAAAATTTTTTTTTAAATTCTCATCCAGACTTTCTTTTAATTCCAGTTGAGCTTTAAGGAGTTATGCCAGCATATTATGAAGGAAGCATATCAAATGAGATGTGCCAACTGTTTTCAACCAACCAAAAGAATGGCAATTATTATTATTAAAATATATAAGGAAAATTACAGTGGCAAAATTAGAGTGTTGTTGTTCATAATTTTATGTTGTTTATTTGGTCTTCAAAAAAAAAAAATTGATTAAAAACAAAAAAATCCAATAAAAATTAAAAAAAAAAAGCAATAACACTAACATTGGCAACAAAATGGTAAAGGAAAGTGTCAAAGGTATGGAAAATACAATTATAGCTGAATGTTGCAAACTGAAATTTGAAAAGAACTCCACCATCACCACCAGTACATACACACCCAATGACAACAACAACAACAACACAAAACCCAACAATAAAGTTTTCATTTTTTGACAACATCCAAAATTGAATGCCATGCCTGTATAAATATTGATCAGGCCACCCCCACTCCTAACCCTCTTGGAGGTTCTCCTTTCCTCTGTATTCTAACAGAAGAATAATCTCTCACCATTTTCTTGATTGTGCAAGTGTGTGTGTGTGTGTGTGTGTGTGTGTGTGTGTGTGTGGAATCCCCTCTCTGAATTTCTGTGTGTGTGTGTGTATGTGTGTCTTGGAATGAAAATATAGTGTAAATAATAAAAATAAATGAAATGAATTACTGGAAAAAAAAAATTGGTCTGTCACAGCTATGGCATTCTTGATATTTTAAGTGACTTTTCAAACATGGATTTGGAATTGCTTTTGTTTTGCATTATTTTTACGACTTTGTTATTTGTTACTTTCTTTTTTTTTTCAATTTCATAAAAAATACCATTTTCTGAGCAAAGAAGTGGTGACTGGTTAGCTGAGGAAAAAAAGTACATACTCACATACATACATGTGCATGCATGCACACATGCACACACACACACGTATATATATATATATATATATATATACATACATACATACATACATGCGTACACAGGCACACAAACATACACACGCATATATACATGTGCACACACACACATACACACACACAACATGCAATCAAAACATTTTGAAAGTATGATTGAACTGTTAGCATAAAAGGAGGATAAATGATGTTTTCTTCTTCCTTTATTTTTTTTAAAGAAAACATTCAGATACTCTAACAACAGCTACTAATAACAAACACTACCAGCACCACCACCCCTACTGCCATTATCATCACCATTTTATTATTATTACTATTATTGAATAGCATTTTCATCATTTGTTCTTCATCATCATGATCAAATCAGCAGGAGAGTATCTTGTGTTTCCACATGAAAACTTTGGCAGCCATTGATTGCTTAGATCACAGTAGAGAGTAGAGAAAGCTGTCTATCAAACTAGTCTGCACTATCAAGTAGAGCCAACACCATTGAATTTATTGGCTGTCACATTTCAGCCCAATGATGTGCACAGTCTGAACAAGGGTGCTGTTCTTTATAGTCCCTCAGTCTGGTAGAAATAGCAGCCAAATCTCTCTCAGTAGACTCACCATGCAAAATATGTTGGATAATGTATGCCTATCCAAAATAATCAGCTTGCGAAGACCTGTTGGGGCAAGCGAAAGTGAAATTGTGATGCCAACGGTGCCCAGCGTCGCCTTCCTGGCACTTGTGCCGGTGGCACATGTAAAGACATTCGAGTGAGATCATTGCCAGTGCCGCTGGACTGGCTCCTGTGCAGGTGGCACGTACAATACACCATTTTGAGCGTGGCTGTTGCCAGTACCACCTGACTGGCCTTCATGCCGGTGGCATGTAAAAGCACCCACTACACTCTCGGAGTGGTTGGCGTTAGGAAGGGCATCCAGCTGTAGAAACTCTGCCAAATCAGATTGGAGCCTGGTGTAGCCATCTGGTTTACCAGTCCTCAGTCAAATCGTCCAACCCATGCTAGCATGGAAAGCGGATCTTAAACGATGATGATGATGATGATGAAATAAAAGATGGCTGTTTGAAAGGGTTTCTTGAATCAAGTTTGACATGGGACGAAAGACCAACAACGACCAGAATAGAAGAACCCAAAAAGCTGTTTGATTCTGCTTACACCACAGCAAACTTTGGCATCTCATAGTTGATCTTTTGTGGCTGTTTTCATGCATGGGACTAAATATTCACAGACTAGGGGATCTCCACTACTGGCAGAGCAAAGAGCAATTATCTTTACAGTTTATAAATGGTCAACTCTGAATATTAGGCGCTGTTAAATTTTATCTGGCAAGAGTCAGGCATTTGGGAGTTGGCTGAGGACAAAAGTAGGTACAGAGTGGATAGTGGTATGAAATTGCTTATTAACACTTTTATTTCGTTTAACAAGCAAGGAGGTTAAATGATAAAGTACTGACTTAATTAGAGTTGATTGCACATGCACATGAAGTGCTGATTACAAATTGAATGCGAAGTTCTTTCGCTTCCATTCACAAATAGTCGCTGCCAAATATTATCTTTGTGTCTCTCTCTTTGTCTTTTAGTGACACCTTTTAAACTCTTGGACTCTTCATATTACATTTATGTCTTCTCTTTCTCTCTCTCTCTCTACTTTGGCTACTGTGACAGACATTTTACACTTTGGAATTTATTTCCATCATCACCCCAACCCAAGGCCTATCCTGCTACCAAACACTCCTACTGAGAACTGCTGGATGCACTAACATTTCATTTTTTTTCTTCTTTTTCTTCTTCTCCTTCACCATCACATTCTTTTTTTCTCATACAGATTTAGTCTCACCGGTAATGGTGAACTTCCTGTCAGTACTACCGCTATACAAACCCTGCTGAGAATTAGTGGAGAAATACACAGAGGGTTACAGAAGAATTGGATGTCTTCTGCATTGACCCTTTTAACATTCAAATTATTCTGTCAAATGTAATGCTTATTTATTCACATTGTTTTGAATGAACCTTTTATTATTCCAACCAGCCATATCCAGCCCAAATATTTTACCTGTTTTACGTTCAAAGTGGCTAGATCCAGCCTATCACACCTACCCTGCAATGTCATTCTAAAAATAAACAATCACATCTTCGAAGTCTCAAAGCTATGAAATAATACAGGATTGATTTTAGAAAAGGCAAATAAATAACTATTACATTTTTATATATTGCATGCTAAAGGGTTAAGCATGCATAATCATGTAGCTTTGAGATTCCAGTTTTGTGAGTATTTACATTGGAAAGGACATTGTAGGAAAGGTGTGAGAGGCCAGATCTGGTCAGTTTGAACATAAATTAGGTAGAATACTAGAGCCGGATATGGCTGGTTTAAATGACACTAATATATAATCTGGTTGTTGTTGTTGCTTGGCCCTAGACTAGCCCTGATTAAAGATCTTCCAACCATGACTACCTCAATTTTTTTCCCAGACTATGATACAAGGTTCTTGTTTTAAAGTGACCCCTCCAAATTGTCAATCAAAATTTCATGCTCATTATTTTGAAAATTAATATTGTGTGGCACTCCTTAGGCGTGGGATTTCTACTATAGTCTCAAGTCAACCAATGCCTTGTGATTGGATTTGGTAGATGGAAACTGAAAGAAGCTCATTGTGTGTGTGTGTGTGTGTGTGTGTGTGTGTGTTTGACTCCCTACCACTTTTTGACAACTGGTGCTGGTTTGTTTACATCCCTATAACTTAGCAGTTTGGCAAAAGAGACTGATAGAATAAATACCAGACTTAAAAACAAAAAAGCCAGTAGTGAAGTCAGTTTGTTCAACTGAACCCGTCAAGGCAATGCCCCAGCATGGCCACAGTCTAATGACTGAAACAAGTAAAAGATAAAAGAAAAGAGAGCCACTGATTGCAGACAAAGTTTCGTTCCAAAAACAAAACAAAACTAAAAATAAAAGAACAGGAAAAAAAAAAAATTACTATAATTATAAAAGAAAGAAAAGCTAGGGCCTTGCCTTTTTTTATTAATTTTGAGGTTAATTAATGAAATAAGTACCAGACTAATAATTGTTTATGATATAATCAATTGAAAAGAGACAAAAAAATTCTTGAAAGCAGTGCTGTATCATGGTTACAGTCCACTGACTGAAAACCAGAGAATGAAAGAAAATTCAGAAGATGAGATGTTACCAAAATAACATTTGAGAATCACATAAAACTGACCTTTGCCTTTAATTAGGGTGTTA
>NC_068994.1:50713456-50715733 GCF_001194135.2 Octopus bimaculoides | reverse complement strand
AAAGAAAAAAAAAAGAAGAAATCTATATTTCTACTGAATATGGGCAAAATCTGTTGAGCGGCATTGTCAAATGATAAGTGACTTAATGTTGGCAGCACACACTAAGGCCCCATGGTTTTGCTAACGCCATCCATCTTTCAAGAGATAATTCTAGAAGAAAAGGGGGGGAGCGGACGAAAATAGAAAAGATAGGAGAATGTTATCAAAGAAACGATCGATCCCTGAACTTTGACAACTCTGAAAAGATAGTGAGAAGGAGGCAGAAGCAGAGAAAGCTGGTTTGATTGTTGTTGTTGTCGTCGCTATTATTATTGTTGTTTAACTCTGATCAATGAGATCTGAGATCAAAGGCATTCCAAACATAACCATCCTGAGATTTGGCGCTTATTCTAGCAGGTCATGTCAAGCGACTGCAGAGAGCTGTAGCGATTCCTAATTTATAAGCCAGAGCATGCAATTTTAAAAATCAAAACCATATAAATTGAAGTACTGTAAATATGGCGCTCACGTACCCTCTTTCAAACTGTCATCATCATCATCATCATCATCCACCTAAATATATATATGCAGAGAGAGAGAGAGGGAGAGAGAGGGAAAGAGAGAGAGAATGTGTGTGCGTGTGCACTGGCATACTCTCTCTTTTACTCTTTTACTTGTTTCAGTCATTTGACTACGGCCATGCTGGAGCACCGCCTTTAGTCGAGCAGATCGACCCCAGGACTTATTCTTTGTAAGCCTAGTACTTATTCTATCGGTCTTTTTTTGCCGAAACGCTAAGTTGCGGGGACATAAACACACCAGCATCAGTTGTCAAGCGTTGGTGGGGGGATAAACAGTCACACAAACACACATATATATATATACAAATATACGACGGGCTTCTTTCAGTTTCCGTCTACCAAATCCACTCACAAGGCTTTGGTCGGCCCGAGGCTATAGCAGAAGACACTTGCCCAAGGTGCCACGCAGTGGGACTGAACCCGGAACCATGTGGTTGGTAAGCAAGCTACTTACCACACAGCCACTCCTGCGCCTATAATCTTATTTGATTTTTGACAAAATTAGAAGAAGAAAAAAAGCAAGATTTTACCATTATTATTATTCTTTATAAAAAACTTCATACATATAACATATTTTTTTTTTTAAATCATGCTTAAACATGAAACTTGTCTGGTTTCGACAAGGTAACTGAAATCATATTTTCCCTTTTTTTTCTGATTTTCTTTTTCTTTCTTTTTTTTTATATCAAACAACACTATATTTTAAACACACTATCAATAGTGGCGTCCCCTTTAGCAATTTATATAATTGATACGAACATCCACTCACATCCAAACAGAAATCTATAGAAAGAGCTAGCTAGCTTGATATACACAAGCACACAAAAGAAGAGAGACCACACACACATACACATATATATAGACACACACATTGTGTGTGTGTGTGTGTGTTTGTATGTATATGAATAGATAGAATAATAATAATATAAGCTCCAATGTTATTTGATAAACTATATGAAAGGTTTCAATAAACTGTGTATAAATAAATGAAATAATGAGATATAGCAGCAGTAACCTAGAGTATCAGTAATCAGGTCTTAGATGTATGATACTGTTAACTGGAAGCAGGAATAAACAAAATGAAATATAAAATACATTGAAATAAAATAAATGTCAAAAGAATTGTATGTGTGTGTGTGTGTGTGTGTGTGTGTGTTTGTAAATAAAGAGGTGATATGATTTCACTGCCTTGAAATATCAAAATTCACCTTTTAATACACGATTCAATACATATTTTGGATCAAACATACAGTCAGAAAACATATATAAGAAAGGGGGGAAAAGGGGCTGTTTGAAAGCTTTGATCAAGCTTACAAATAAGATCAACTCTTTCACATGTGTGTGCACAGGGAGAAATTTACTAATAATCCATTCTACTTAAGGCACAAGGCCTGGAATGTTTTTTTTTGGGGGGGGGCATGATTGTATTGACCCCAGTGTTCAACTGGTACTTATTTTATCGATCCTGAAAGGATGAAAGGCAAAGTCGACTGCAGTGGAATTTGAATAAGCATTTCGCTCAGTGTGCTAACAATTCTGCCAGTTTGCCTTAATAATAATAATAATAATAATTAATTCGTTTTATTGGCCACAAGGGCTAATATCAATTAAAGACATATAAGGACAAAGACAGGACGAAGGTTGCAAAAGGTTTTGTCCGAAAAGGTAGGAAAGTTCGTCTAAACAGAGGAAGAAAACGGAGAAAGATATAATAAAT
>NC_068994.1:50709525-50711024 GCF_001194135.2 Octopus bimaculoides | reverse complement strand
AATAATAATAATAATAATAATAATAATAATAATAATAATAATAATAATAATAATAATAATAATAATAATAATAATAATAATAATAATAATAATAATAATAATAATAATAATAATAATAGTAATAGTAATAATATTATTTGAAGATACACATATATTTATTGTTTATAAATAGGATAAATAAATAAACAACCACTATTTTTCACCATGTCACAAAGATGTATTCGGAAACGAGAGAGAGGTATATAGCATATAGTGTAATGAAATGATACTATGTTTTCACTGACCCAAGAGAGAGGATGAAAAGCTAAGCTTTTAACTCACAGATTTAGGCAGACAGAATTAAATACTGAAAAGGTTTCTCCACTGTTTCCAACACTTGACTGCTTTTTTGCATTCAAAATGAAAACAACAAACAGTCTTTCAAATTGTTAAAATTGTATTACAACTTACAGATACTCTCTCATATCAGTTACTATTGTGTTATCTCTCATGTGAAAGGTAACTTTGGAAGTATATTTTTGCCACCATGGGTAACATCAGGAAATATGGCACACATACAATAATCATAGCTTTTATCAAATTTCTAGGTGCTTCTATAAAATGTTAAAAATGTATACTAGGTTTTAAAAGAAAAATATCACTCAAAAAAGCTTAGATCGACTTTAGAGTATGATGAAAGACAAAAACCCAAAAATGTCACGTAGTAGGATTGAACACACAACCTTGTGATTCCAAAGACAACCTCTTAACCACTTGATCACATCTCCATGCACACATACTGAATGAAATGAATGTAGGCAACTGAAAACTGCTTCAGTTCTATCCATTATTAAAATCTCTTTCTTCTTCTTCTTCTCCTAAACCTGGGTGTACAAGAAGGGTGTGTGTGTGTGAGGGGGGAGAAGAGTAAAGTGAGAACTGCATCAACTTTTGCTGACACAATAGTATCTTTTATACCATTGGCCCTATCCCTAAAACCACCACCACCACCACCACCACCGATATCATCATGATGATCATCATCATTGTCACCATCCTCCTTGAAGGTTATCACATCTGCAATTTCTTTTGAATTACATAAAATTCCAAAGTTACTTTGGAGAGATGCTGAGAGTTTAAAAAAAAAAAGAAAGAAAGAAAGAAAAAGGATAAAAAACAATAATAATATCAATACGAATATTTTGATAATAATATCAATAATAATAATAATAATAATAATAATAATAATAATAATAATAATAATAAAAAATGGTGATGATGATACTACTACTAACAATAATAATAACAACAACAACAACAACAATAATGATGGTGCTATCCAAGAGGCTTTGAAAAGATGAAAGCTGTGTTACAAAGAAAGATATTCCAATTTTCCGATTTGATTTTCATGAGAAGAGAATTCACACAATAAGTTGACCTTTTCCATATTTAAAGTTGAAATACTTGAAGACAACTGATATAGCAATATCTGAGTAACAGCAATGGTGTTGACGACGACG
>NC_068994.1:50706962-50708942 GCF_001194135.2 Octopus bimaculoides | reverse complement strand
CCTGAAAAGCAAAGATGACCTTGGCAGAACTTGAATTCAGAACGCCACGACAGGTAAAATAATGCTAAACATTTCGCCCGGCAAGCTAATGATTCTGCTAGCTCGCCACCACCATAATAATGATAATAATAATAATGATGATAATAATAATAATAATAATAATAATAATAATAATAATAATAATAATAATAATAATAATAATAATAATGATGATAATAATAATAATAATCCTTTCTACTATAGGCATAAGGCCTGAAATGGTGGATGGGATTAGTTGGTTGCATTGACCCCAGTGTTTCACTGGTATTTAATTTATTGATCCTGAAAAGATGAAAGGCAAAGTTGAACTTGGTTGAATTTGAACTCAGAATGTAGTGATGGATGAAATAGTGCCAAGCATTCCGTCCAGCACACAAATGATTCTGCCAGCTCACCACCTTAACAACAATAATAATAATAATAATAATAATGATAATAATAATAATCTTTTTCCTATTATTGTCACCAGGATCCTTTCACATATAGTAACAAAATGTCAGACAACGGGATGACGAAAAGGAAAGGGATGGGCAAATAAAGTTGTCCCTTTGACATACACACATGCATGCATATACATCAACTGCATTAGACCGATGAAAAGAAGGAGCTTTCCATGGGGCTTCTTACTATCAACATAATATATGCATGCTCTATTATTGTGTGCTGTATCCTCATTTGAAATGTGGTCTTTCCAGATCCATATAGGGCACATTCCATGCACAGAGAGAGAGAGAGAGAGAGAGAGAGAGAGAGAGAGAGAGAGAGAGAGAGAGAGAGAGAGAGAGAGAGAGAGAGAGAGAGAGAGAGTGTGTGTTTGTGTGTAGGACAGGTAAAAAAGAAACAGATATAAATTAATTGCAGAATAAGCAGATAACTATTTACAGAAGCAAAGAAATTAGTGAGCACTACTATTTAGAAGGAAAAATAAATAAATAAATACACAG
Source organism: Octopus bimaculoides (assembly GCF_001194135.2). Lineage (NCBI taxonomy): Eukaryota > Metazoa > Mollusca > Cephalopoda > Octopoda > Octopodidae > Octopus > Octopus bimaculoides. Next base: position 50,707,959 of record NC_068994.1, on the reverse strand, counting down.
CTAGGTAAAGGAATTTTCCAAAAATCAGGAGCCTCTATGCTGTTGCTCAAAAATTGCAAGCAATAACAACAAAATCTGCTATTACAAGCAGCTAGAAGGAAGGATTCATTGGATAATGAGAGAGAGAGAGAGAGAGAGAAATGCTTTTGATCATAGGTCACTTAGATTAAAGCCAGCCTAGGGCTAAACAATAATGACAATTGTTTGTAAGTTAAAAGGTGTTAAGCACTTAATATTGAGGCTGTGCTGCAGTGAACTTTTAGTGGTGTTTAGGATCAATTAGACTATTTGTGAGGCAGATAATGCAATGCAAGTGATATACACAGTAAGATTCATATACTGCAGCCGTGCAATGACAAGTTTGGATCATGTGCAAGAGTGTTCTGGAAATAGAGGAGATGTAAGAATGTGTAGTGATGAGTAGGTGGTCTGGCTCTGTTTTTAAGTTGTTAGGGTCAGATTTTGCATCTTGGAAAAATTTGTACAATACACGTCTGAGATTAGATTAATTTTACTTGCACAGATGATTAATTGATGGTTGGTTGGTTGGATGAATTCAGAGAAGGAGAGAGAGAGAGGGAGATGGAAGGAAGACGAAATAAATAGGCAGATGGATGGAAGAGACGAAAATCGAAAAGAGTAAGGAAACAGAGAGACAAAAATAGACAAACAGATAGGATAATGTAAAGACAAGATTATATCGTCAGCATCATCATCATCATCATTATTATTGAGCGCCAGCTTTTCCAAGCTCGTGCGAGTCAGACAGAATTTGTTGAGACAGATTTTCTGTTTTCTACGACTGGTTGCCCTTCCTGTCACTAACCCTCATCTGTTTCCAAGCAAGCTCATATTTCCCCACAGCTAGACATGCTTCACAAGAAAGACTAAAAATGAAAAAACATTGCTTGTATGACAGTGATGCTCATTTACAACCTTATCAAGACAAGAGTACACACACACACATATATATATATATGTATATATATATATATAT
>NC_068994.1:50705529-50706054 GCF_001194135.2 Octopus bimaculoides | reverse complement strand
TTTTTTTTTTTTTTTTTTTTTTTTTTTTAGATAAAACTGACTATTTTTGAAGTATAATTAGGGTTACTATTTTCCTACTTCTTTTTCTTTTTGTTTTCCAGTGAAAGATATGTTTTGTTTCTGTTTTTTGCTGTTGGTGTTGCTGTTTTATGATCAGATGCAGTTTTGTTTTCAGGATGCAACGAAATTTTATGACAGATCACACAAAAAGAAACATTCCAACTGATAAATGAAGGATAGATGATTGAATAAAAAAAGGGAAAAAAACATTAGCGTAAAGGAAAAAAAAAACCTCATATAAATCTCCTTCAGTGAATGACAATTAAATTGGAAGTTGTGACAGAACAATGTCCTGATTAATATTACTTTTTATGGACATTTTTCTTTTTTGTCTTTAAACATCTTTCACATTACCAATAAAAACTGAGAGTGTGTGTATATATATATATACATGTACGTGTGTATGTATATATGTATATGTATATATATATATATATATATATATATATATATATATATATATAT
>NC_068994.1:50704046-50705519 GCF_001194135.2 Octopus bimaculoides | reverse complement strand
GTGTATGTGTGTGTATATATATATATATATATATACACACACACACGTGTGTATGTGTGTATATATATATATATATATATATATACACACACACACATATATGTACGTATATGTGTGTGTGTATATATATACACATATATACACACACATATATACAGACACACACACACACACATATATATATATATACACATAAATGAGTGAAACAAATTCCTTGTATTCTGCTTTGAAATAAGACTTTTTTTTTATTTCTATTATTACCTGACTGTATGTGTGGGATTCTTCTACTAATTTAGATAGAGCGAATTCTTAGTTGAATTCTCAGGGCAAGTATTTTTGTCTTTGCGTTATTTATCTTAAAACATCTTTCCTATCACCAACCACTCAACTAATAAAAACTGAGGAGTGTATATGTGGGTGTGTATGTGTGTGTGCATATGTATATAAATATATATCTATACATATCATCATCATTTAACGTCCACCTTCCATGCGGACAAGGGTTGGACAGATCTTGCATTTGCCCTGGGTCAATTAACATGCAGAGTGCACAGGGAAGACTTGAGAAGCTTAATGTCTCAGTCATCGCAACACAAATCTAATCATTTTTCAGTTCATTGATAAAAGGAGGGCTGAGGACTTGATGGGGATGTTGGAGGAATCAGTGGAACAGCTGTGAAGGGCGAATGGAGTGCGCTGGTATGGACGTGTGTTGAGGAGGGATGAGGACCATGTTCTGAGGAGAGTGCTTGAGTTTAAGGTGAATGAACCACAAAAGCAAGGTCGACCAAAGAAAACACGGAGAGGACAGGTGGAGGAGGAATTTAGGAGGGTTGGCTTGAGAAGGGAGGATGCCCAAACCCAGGCGAGATGGTGTGAGAGTGGCTGCTATAAGAGTAAGATAGATCCAGCCGGCCAGCCCCATTAACGGGGACAAACCCAGATTTAAAATATTGGAATTCATTCATTCATTCATTCATGATATGAACAGTTGACTTTAAGACCGATTGAGGAAAGCCTTGGCTTGAATATATAATTCTGTTTCCCTTACAAATGATATATTTATCAAATATATAAAGACTTACTTTTGACACAAGGGTGTAATAAGCACTTTTGTAGCTTTGTGCTGTAAAACACACACACACACACACACACACACACACACATGTATTTGGATGTATGCACTCATACAAACACTGACAGAAAACCTTAGAATTTCATTGTATTTATTTACCAGGAAGCTAATGACAAATACTTGAACAACTTTTAGAAAACTCCAGGGAATTAAAGAAACTCAGCCAGAGAGTGACATAGCCACACGTCTCAGTCGTTCTGTATCAGAATGTATAGGAAACCTTATTGTTTCACATTGGAAAAGACTTATGACACATTTAGAACACCACCACCACCACCGTCACCACCACCACCACCACCGTCACCACCACCACCACCACCACCACCACCACCACCACC
>NC_068994.1:50699617-50704036 GCF_001194135.2 Octopus bimaculoides | reverse complement strand
CCACCGTCACCACCACCACCACCACCACCACCACCACCACCAACCCACACACTCACTCGCACAGGTACATAGATACATGTTCACATACTCAAACACATACAAGTACTCAGATTTATATACATACACATATACATACATGCACACACACACACAAATGTATAGTCATGCATAAATACTAATGTACTCAAACACATGCATACCCTCAGACACACACACGCACATATATACACACAAGTGCATACTCATGCACAAATACTTGAATGCATACACTCACATATTCAAACACACACACAAACACACACACACACATACATACACAAGCATAAATACACATGCTCATACACACACACACACACACAAATATATACTCACGCACTCATATTCAAACATGCAAATACATACACACACATACTCAAATACACATCCTCACACATACACACACACACGAGCGAATGCAACACACATACATCCAGATACACATGCACACACACACACACACACACACACACAAGCGCATGCAACACATATTCAAACACACACATACATCCAGATACACACGCACACACACACACACACACACACACACACACACACAGAGCTGATGCTCTACCTGAACTAAACCGAAAACAAGAACAACAACAACAACAAACGCTGCTGCTGCTGACAGTGGTGGTGATGATAGTGATAGTGATGAACTGAAGATGTTGCTGAAGAAAACCAGGAAAATGATGGTGATGACAATGGAGTTACTGATATATGGAATGAGAAGGTAACGATGGTGGTGGTGGTGGTGGTGGTTTTGAAGAAAATGATGGTTAGTTCACAATAAAGATACATTTTCTGGCCAATAACACCTTTTCATACACACACACACACACACACACGCATCTTACTACACACAGCTGTTGCCCTGAATGGACGATGTAACAAATCAGTGACAAAAATGACAATAATGTTGTTGTTATTGCTGTTGTTGTTGTTGTTGTTGTTGGTGGTGGTGGTGGTGGTAATGGCTATGATACTGATGATGGTGGTTATTGCCGTAATGATGAATGGTAATGGTAATGATAGGTGATGATGATGATGGTGGTGGTGGTGATGGAGGTGGAAACAGAGATAACGATGGTGATGATGAAAATGGTGGTAATGAAACTAATGACGACGACGATGACGATAGTAATGAAAGTGATATATGTGGTGGTGGTGGTGGTGGTGGTGGTGGTACTGATGAAGCAATATCAGTGATGTTGTTGTTGATGGTGATGACAACAACGATGGTGATGATGATGATGGTGATGGCGATAATGATGTTGATGATGCTGCTGATTGACATGAAGCCAAAATAGTTCTTTTAAGCTGCCGTTTTTCCTCAACACAACCACGGATGGAACCATCATCAATCGGAGGAAGCCTCACGACTGGCTGAAAACTGAAAGCTCTATTGCTGTTCTACAAAAGATATCAAAAGATTCGAGCAGCCTCATCACTATCGTCATATATATTTAATATCAAACACAATATATAAGTGTGTGTGTGTGTGTGTGTGCATATGTACACATATAGGTAAATGTATATATTCAATTGCATGTGTCTCTACTACATTGGATTTTGTAGATGTTTATATATATATATATATATATATATATAAACAATTATTTCTAAATCTTTCAATGAGATATTCAGTAACAGTACTTTAAAGTAAAGACTATTTGCCAACATAATGAGGCAGTCCTGGATGGGACAAATGTTACTCTTGTACATATATATCTATATATGTACATGTGTATAAGTATAGAAAATTGTAAGTGTATATTTATACAGGTATATACTGGCAAGCATATGAGGGTATATAAAACTATGAGTCCCTTCACACAGTTATATATTGACACCAATACATATATCTGTACACTGCACAAAAACGTCTAATTATACATGCATGTACACACATACACATGTATATACAGAAAGTATCTTGATATGTATACTGTATAAAAAACACTCGTGATGGTGCCATGTAAAAGGCACCCTGTGCACTCTGTAAAGCGGTTGGCATAAGGAAGGGCATCCAGCTGTAGAAACTAAGCCAAAAGAGAAATCCAGTGTTTGGCCTCTGGTCTTGCCAGTTCCTGTCAAGCCGTCCAACCCATGCCAGCATGGAAAAGGGATGTTAAATGATGATGATCTTGATATGTATATATCTCACTCATGTTTCATATTTGGCTTGCTTTCAATAGCTGGATGCTCTTTCTATTATCAACCACTTTTAAGTGTACATTGGGTATATTCTGTCATGGTACCAGCAACAGAGAGGTCCTCATGTATTTGATAAGACAAGAGTAAAGGGTACATGCATATGTGTGTGTGTGTGTGTGTGTGTGTGTGTGTGTGTGTAGTTGTGCCTTTGTGTTTGTCTCTGCTTGGCAACCGGTGTCGGTTTATTTACATCTCCATAACTTAGAGGTTTGGCAGAAAGGGACTGACAGAATAACAGCCAGGCCTAAACAGAAAAATCAAGTACTACAGTCAATTTGTTTGACTGAAAACTGTAGAAGGTGGTGTCCCAGCATGGATGCAGGCGAAACGACTGAACAAGGTAAAATGCGCACGTGCGCATACACACTCGCACTTAAGCCTGCATCAGAAAGCAACAAAGATAACATCTAAATGAAAACTACATTTTTACAAAGCAAAGATTAGCATAAATTACTGGGAATGTCGTGTTTTTCAAACTAACATCCCTTCCATTAGAGAATCTTATAATTCAAAGAGCTCAACCATCCAAATTTTGACATTAAAATTAAAACACAGTTAGGGTGTTATCAGAATGATAATAATGTTTCTAACCACCTCTCAAAAGAATGGTGCATTGAAAGCTTACACGCAGACAAACACATATATATGTGTGTATGTATATATATATATATATATATATATATATATATATTGATTGATTGAAGAATTATCATGAATTGAGGATAAATGTAGACAATCAAACTATAAACCACAAGCATACACACATCAACCAAAAGAATCTTTGCTAATTCTGGCAAGTAACACATCAGTACTTAAATGATTTCTAACAGAGAACCGGAAACATAAAACTAAATAGTGAAAACAGAAAAAAGACTCGAATTCAACAGATTTCTCTTCATTCTTTTGTGACAAACCACTCCAGAAAAATAACAACAATAATAATAATAATATATATATATTATATATTTATGAAAAAAATATAAGCTTGCTGCAACAACAGCAAAAAATAAAATGACTTGGAAGGAAAAAGAAAGGAATAAAAACAAAAAAAAACCAACAAGCAAAAACAATAAATAAATGTAATTGAATTGATAGAGTACGAAGACATATAAATTTGATATTGGTGAGATATTGTTCATATTTATTTCTATACGAAAATCATACACTATTGTATGTATGGATGGATGTATATCGTGTGAGACTAGCATACAAAAATGCCAGTGCTGTTATTTGCTTGTTTATTTGTTAGTTATTTTATCTTTTGGGCTGAGGGAGTGGGGTTGCGTACATACGTGTACATACGTACAATCTGTGTTGTGACATCGAAATGGTTTAAAGACGGCCATGATGGCTTTCATTATCGAAGTAATGTGAGGTTCATAGGAATGTAGAAGAAGAAGGATGTAGATAATGAAGATGAAGACTGAAAAACGGACAATAAAAATGAAAATAAAACTGACTTGACAGTGATAAAGACAATAACAATGGAGATTGAAAGAAAGTGTTTGAATGAGTGTCTTCTACTATAGCCCTGGGCTGACTAATGGCTTGTAAATGAATTTGGTATATACATATATATATATAGTGTGTGTGTGTGTGTGTGTGTGTGTGTGATTACTGCCTCTTTGCCTTTACATCATGTAACAGCAAAAACAAATGTTACTGTTTTGCAAGCAGAGCCCTTTGTTCATCTTTCCTGAAAACACATCTGGTTGTGGGGAAAATATTACCTTACTTGGGAATAGGTGAGGGTTGGTTAACAGGAAAGGCATCCATCTGTGGAAAATTCTACCTCAACAAAACTCCATTCAACCCATGCAAACATGGAAAAGTAGATATTAAAATAAATGATGATGATGATGATGATGATGTATGTAACCACAGTGTGTGTATGTGTGTGTGCGCGCATGCATAGTGCAGACAAGACAGAAAACTCATAATTCTTCAGGTAGTGTTTGACCAACTTAGTCAATCACAAAGTGTAAAAAGTTAATTCCTTTTCTTCCTCCAAAGAAGAATGAAAAAAAATATAAAGGAAATTTTTTTTTTTTTAAATAAGACTACATACCAACTGACAAACACAGACAGCAGTAATAAGATATAGAACTCAAACCACCACAAGTGTTAAGCAGAATTTTGGAAGGTTTCCAAATGAAAGCTTACATG
>NC_068994.1:50688696-50699450 GCF_001194135.2 Octopus bimaculoides | reverse complement strand
GAAAAAATAAAATAAAATATAAGGGGTAAAACAAAAAATATATATATTGGAAAATAAACATTAGAGTGAAAATAAGAAAGAAGCAAGGATATTTTTTTTTTTTAAGATGGTTAAAAAAAAAATTAGATTAAGATTGATTGCTTCCTTCTTTTTCTGTTTGTATTTGAGCCAACACCATATATGTTAAGGAATTTTGATTAATTAAATAAAAAAAGAAAATCCTCCCAATAAAACCAAGACATATACAAAAAAACCGTTTTTGAAGTATTTAGTTATATTCTGAACGACAATAAAGTGATGTGAAGATGAATGAAATCCAAGGAGAAGAGAGAGCTGATAGCAGTATGTTTGGCAGAAAATAAAAACAAAAAAATGTTACATTTTATCCAAGCAAAGCAATATTATATTTCAAATTCAAACTTCTATTCCCACCAAATATTATTAAGAAATGATTGTCTCCCTTATACTGTCTGCAAGAGGACACCACATATAACCATTAATGCTTTATATCTTTATTTTTTCCTTCTTTTTTTATTGAGGAGAAAAAAAGAGAGCAAGAGACAGAGAGAACAAAAATAAAAGTAAGTTACAGCATCTGGTTGAGTTAACTCAGAGTTGCCCTGACAGGATCACACCATTCAGGAGGTCAGTAAGGCAACATTCTGTGTCTGTACAAGGATGGTTGACAATGGTCTTTGCTGGGTGGCTGATCTGTGTATATCCATGTCAGTGTGTCCATGGGAGTGCATCACTAATGAGTTCTAGCTTAGCTCTACAGCAATACCCTACAAAGTTTTTTCTCTCTCTCTAATGCAAAGGTTTCCAAACTTTACTTCAATGTGTCTCCTTATCTTGTCAAGCAGTGTTGGTACACATCATGTGAAGAACATAGTGTAAAATGGTTGGAATTATAAAACAGAGAGTAGACATTAATATAATGATATATTTTCATTTAGAGTGCTTAAATCTTGCTGTAATGCACTTCACTATTCATCCTTCTGGGAATGATAAAATAAAGTACAAGTTAAGCACCATGGTCAATATAACGGACAGTTCTGGTCTTGTGCTTATATAAAAAATAATTATGTTACATGAATGACTCAACTGCATCATGCTGCATTTTTTTTTTTATCGGCTAGGTGAAATTTCAAGCAGGTACTTTTTCGGTTGCAAGCCACCCCTCCCAACAGGTATTACAAGCAGGATATTTTCATTTCACTGGAACCAAACATATCCATTCAACTATGGGACATTTGTTTACAGGAGAATCTAAACAATATCATCATATTTTGCTCAGACAGTTATTAAATGTTTACAACTGATGCCAGCACAAGCAGTAAGTGAACTGAATCAACATACTCACACACACACACACACACACACACAGACACAGGGTTGTTGTACAGCTTCTGTCCAACAAGTCAACTATGCTCACAAAGCACTGGTTGGTCCATGACCATAGTTGAAGACATTTGCTGAAGGTGCCATGCAAGGAGGCCAAACACAAAACCACACGGTTGCACAGCAAATTTCATAACCTCAAGTCCACGCCTGTATTTACTACATATATATCAAACCCACACAAAATTCCACATGGTCACTATCAGCCATATTTCACTCACAGTGCATTTCAAAACCTGAAGCTACAGCAAAAAGCATTTGCTTAAGGTGGTGCACAAAAGAAATAAAAATTGCAGCCAGATAGTTGCAAACTGAAATTAAACTCATAGACATAGCTGTCAAAGCCAGAAATTGAATCTATGATGTAGAGTCAACTTGCCAAAGGCTTACTAGAAAGAAAAAAGAAAAACAATGTGTACATATATGACCTTTAAAAATTCTGAAATTTTTCAAAATCCTTTTGTTAATAATTCAAAGTAAAACAAAAAGCTTTTTTTTCTTTTAAGTAATCTGAGAGAAATTCATTTCTTAGCTGAGAACCGTAAGTGTCTGTTGAAAGTAGCGTTTAACCCAAGTAAACATCTGGTTGTGTTTTTGCAATGCAAAACCTGTCCTGCTTGTTTGGATATGAACTTGCCAGGAAGCATCTGACTGAGCATGCGAAATGCTTAGTAGGTAGTAGACACCCGTAGCTAACAGTTGCATAATATCCTTCTCTTCCAGATTGTGCAGGAGGGGACTAGACGATTACATTGACCCCAGTGTTTCACTGATACTTAATGTATTGACCACGAAAAGATGAAAGGTAAAGTCAACCTAGGCGGAATTTGAACTCAGAACGTACCGATGGGTGAAATACCGCTAAGCATTTCGTCCAGTGTGATAATGACTCTGCCAGCTCACTGCCCTAATAATAATAATAATAACGAAGTGAAAAGAATACATTGAGCCTAAAAAGTGAGTGTGATACCTATTGTGATCAGTGCACTTGAGACCATCTCAAAGAGAGTAATATTCTGGCACCAAAAGCTGCAAATACCAAACTTCTTAGGAAGTATTCAGATGGCAGCAACACTTGGAACGGCTCATGTGCTGAGGAAAGTGAGTCATTTCTAAGCTGTGGGATGGAGCTGAGACATGACACAGACAAATCAGGGTAAGTTAAGTGAATAAAAATAATGATAATAATAAAAAAACATCCTTGCTTAAATGGCTAACTTCACATCTCAAAATAGGTTTGTTAGTAAATATTTATACATTCTTCACCCCCACATCTAAATATTCATACCATTAAATTCCCCAACACAGACATTTGAGGGGGGACAAAAAGTTGGCAGGGAAGAAAGTGTCAAACAACTAAAAGTCATAGAGTATTAATCTCTGAGTAGAAATCCCACATGGCTTCATACCAGTAATTCAAGTGGTTACATCCCTCCAATTCAGGAACTGGCTTTGTGCTTACACAAGAAATGATTTTGTGAACCATTTTGTTGTATGTCCTTGTCAGGATTAAGATGCAATGTCCATGATCTTCACAGGATCTTTGACACTGTCAAGTTCTGGTACAACTGATACTTAGCTAGAGCATTTATAAATGAATATCTGTAGGTAACAAAGGCGGCAAGCTAGCAGAATCGTTAGCACGCCGGGTGAAATGCTTAGCGGTATTTCAACTGTCTTTACGTTCTGAGTTCAAATTCCGCTGAGGTCAACTTTGCTTTTCACCCTTTCGGGTCAATAAATTAAGTACCAGTTACGCACTGGGGTCGATGTAATCGACTTAATCTCAGGCATCCCCACAAGAAAAAACCTGGGCTAGTCAAGTCTGGGGAACGTGAAGGCCAGTTGACATTGCCGTAGTGGGAGATTCTTCTCTCTCCAAAGCACTGCCAGAGCAATAGCATTGTTTCTCTTGCGGTATGAGCAGTTGTCCAATCTTGCTGGAACCATGTGTGAGGTCTACTTTGAATGGCCTTCACGTTCCCCAGATTCTTTTCTTGTCGGGATACCTGTAAGAGAGGGTTTACGTTAACAAACCGGAGAGCCTGGTGCGACTGAAGAACATCAATAGAGAAATCAGAGAAGTGGGGTCTGAAACTTTTGAGAGTGTGATGGTGCAAGTTATGGAAACATCACGGGTGAAGCCAAAAATGATTGCCATTTAAGCAATGTCATTTTTCATAAGTGATTTAGTGGTGCTGCAAAATTTGACTTGTGCATATTAATTTCCATTATGTCGTTTATATTGTATCCAAATTTCATGTATTTATTTGTAAAGTTAAAGAAGTTATTAAAAACTGAAACCCATCAGTGACTTTTGGGACACCCTGTATATATACAATTTTATTAAAGTTGGAAAACTTCACAAACTTGGGTCCATAAAGATTTTTAGTTTCAGTAAAATTTTATATGTCAGATTATTTTCCATGTCAAATACTGTTTCCTCCATCTAGGTTTTGCACACACACACACACACACACACACACACACACAAACAGTTGTTTTGAGATCCATTGCTGACATGAGAGCAAACCTTATGATCAAAGGTATTCCAGCCATGGCCATCCCCTCTTTTGTCAAGGCATAATACATCTAGAATCATATCATCCATTAAGTTCTTTCCTTCCAAGTAGGTGGAGTGTGGCAGCTAGATTCCTGTCTTTTATTTGTGGCTTAGGTCGAGGGGTTACTTAGTTCCAGGTGATTGAAACCAAAGATGGATAGAGTATCAAAGTAAATGACTTCAAACAAAAGCTTCCTTTTTTTTTTATAAAAACAAAACAAAAACAATGACAAAAACAAAAACATGAAAGCAGATGACAGTTTCTGCAAAGCTTTAAAAGATTGCTTCAGGGTAACTAAATGGATATCACTAGCTAGCTCATTACCGAACAAAAAGATATTTACCAAGCTTGCAGTAGTACTTCAACTATGAAACACCACCACCACCACCACCACCGACACTACTGCTACTACTACTACTGCCACCATCATTCAGTATTTACTTCTATTCTCATCTCACCTAACCAACATATTATTAAGTGTGCACAATGAGAAATCAGCAACAACAAGAAGACAATAACAAGAGAAAGATAACAGAAAAACAAAGACATTAAAAAAAAGAGAGAGAGAAGAGGGGTGGGATGTGAGAGGTGTGGGTAGAAGAAGAAGAAGAAAAAGTCATAAGAGAGAGAGAGAGAGACAGAGAAAGAGAGTCACACGGTATAAAGGAGATAAGAGGAATAGAAGAACAACATCTATGGAAAGAAATATCCATTTCAAAAGACTATTGATCAAATTACATTTCATATTTGAGAAAAACCTCATCTCCAGAACCTCCTTGGCAACTAGCAATCTCTCTGTTAGTTTTACAAATGATTGCTTCATATGACAGCTAATTTTCTATTTTGTTATGGTGCTTTGCACTTTGTTGGCGTTTGCTTCTTCCTTTTATCATTTATTTATTTGTCCTATCTCTCTTTCTCTTATATTTATATATATATATATATATATATATATATATACGCACACACACAGAGCATAAATAAATGCATATACAACATGCTCAAACGCATACATACACACACACACATATATATATATACATACATATACACATATATACATTTACAGATACACATAACATCATTTAACATCTGTCTTCCATGCTAGTATGGGTTGGTTGGTTTGATAGGAGCTAGCAAGGCCGAGAGCCGTATCAAGCTCCATTGTTCTGGCATGGTTTCTACAGCTGGATGCCCTTCCTAACACCAACCACTTTACTGAGAGTACTGGATGATTTTTATGTGGCACCAGCACCAATACTTTCAATGTGGCACACTATCTCTCTTAATTTTCCAATCTCTCAACCTTTGTCTTTTATAAGCCCAAAGACTCCCACTCCAACTTCAGTTTAACCACATCCCACTTAAATCATACTGCTTATCTTCTTTGATGCTGCTGTCTCTATAAGCCGTGACTAACTAAACTGCATCAAATGATCCACTGTTTTAGACAATGTGGTTAACCCCAACCAGTTGCTGATGCTGCCTGCCGTAACACCTGCCATCATACCTATTGTCTCACCCACATTGTTGATCACACCTCTACCTTCATACTTAATATCTAACCTAATGCCAACTACCCATTTCTTTCTGTATCTATCATGCTGCCACTTTACTAGCCCAATGCACTGGCCAATGGCACTTTTGTCTCATCTAATTTAACTCATCATATTCCACATCTTCCCTAAACACCCCTATCTTTCCTTCACATGTAACCACAAATTCCATGTTCTGATCCTTCTATAGCCTTTTTCTTCTACTGTCACAGCTCCTAGATTTTACTCCCAGTGCAACACCTAACCCTTCAGCCAAAACATCACCACTTTACACAGACCTAACTTCTCTTTCCATTTTCCCAACTATTTCACCTGGACTATTAAGAACATTTATTGCATTAAATCAAACTTTATGGCTTGTTGTATATTGAAGAAACAGGTTAAAGCTTGGCAGACTATTTCAGAGAGCATTTTTCTTTTTTTTAGATATTCACCATAGCATTATATTCCTTCAATCTGTTCCTTATCATTTAAATTATTGTGGCCATACCTATTTGCATGTCTCTGTTTATGGTGTCATTTTACACCATGGATCAACCACCTCCTGTTTGCACCATAAAGAACAACCAATTCTTTATCTACATACAGTTCACCCAAGTGGAATACATAATTACTTTGTTTTCCTTTAGTAACACAGCCTTGTCCCTGACACTTCCCACCATAAATGAATAAGCATGCTCCTCTGTACTTCATAGCCATACCTGCCTCTACACAAGTATGCACACTATCTCCATAATTCTTCATCACATAGACACCCCGTCCTACCTTTACACTCACACACACACCGTTATGTACATGTGTGTGTGTGTTTGTGTGCATGTGTGAATGCGAGAGAGAGAGAGAGAAGGCACAGGATAATAAGTAAAGTAGAATATTCTTCATCAAAAATTTCATCTGTAGTTGTTCTATAAACATTCTTGTTATTTTGGTTCTTCATCAAAATAACAAGTGCAAGACCATAAATTTTGGAGGTAAGGTGTAGAGTCAAAGTAAAGTGTGGTATTTGAGGCACTAATAAGTTATACTAGGAAGAAAAAAAAACAACCTAAATCTGTAATTCTAAATTCAAATGTGCAGGATTCTGATTTAAAATACAAAGGGACATAATAAAATAGTCCAAGATATTATTGAGGCTATTCACATATTTGTTCGAGAAGTACAGAGTCAACAGAATCAATCTTAGCACAGCAACTCCCAAACTATTTGCTTGAACTCTGCATATTTATATGTTTCTGTTAACTTCTAACAATCTATTCATGAAAACTCAAGACTGAAGACTGCAGAAATAAAATTTATTACAAATCATCCCAGACTAAGATGATGGAGGTGGTTTAAACAGAGAACAAATGGCTTTGAAAGAAAATGCAGAGAAGAGGACATAATAGATCGATTCAGAACACTATGTTGCTCTCACACTTTTAACCTTTTTGATACCAACCCGCTTGACATCTTGACACTACCTCCAATTCTATGATGCAAAACTGCTTGTTTTAAAGTGTTCATAAATTAAAACCATCCATCATAATTTTATGAAGAAATCTCTTTGCCATGTCCTGAACATTAAAGCTTAATATAGAAATTCAATGTAAGCGTAAAAGCTGGTTCATTTTACTAAATGCATCTAAATTCTTGAACATTTTTATAATTAAATTGAAACACAACAAACAGTGTATTTTGTTAGAAATGTGGTTACGGAACAGTTAGAAGAAATAATTTTATTTCTCTTCAAGTCAGACATGATGTCTAGCAACTGTCTGACCTACAGATCATTGATATCCACTATCAATGATTGCTGTGCACAGCTTGCAATTATTAAAAGCCCTGTGGCCTTCTCAAATAAAAAAAAAACAAAAAAAAGGGGTGGGTAGACAAAAAAATCAGTTTTCTGAAATTTAACAGCAAAAAGGAACTTGCTTCTCAGAACTTGTGCTAGATCGAAAATATTTTTGCTATCCAAGTAAATTATTAAATAAGAGAATTTTAGAATTAATGTTGAACTTATATATAGGCCAGGGAAGTTCTTGAAGATGTTCTTCATGGATATATCACCACCAACATCATTATCATCATTTAACACCTGTTTTCGATGCTGGCATGGGTTGGCTGGCCTAACAGGAACCAGCAAGTTGGAGGTGTGCATCAGGCTCCAGTCATCTGTTTTGGAATGGCTTCTACAGCTGGATGCTCTTCCTAATGCCAACAATTTTCAGAGTGCACTGGGCGCTTTGTATGTGGTGCCAGCATAGCATGACGCAATTAAATTTGCAGGTTTCTTTTTCTTTTTAATGGTTTAGACATTACGAAGTCAGGCAGCACCTAAGACATTTTTCAAATGTTCCAAGAATGGCGGGAGGGAGACAAGAAGTTATTTTCTGACCAGAGACCTTACAACAGATTGGACTTCATTAAAGGAATTTATGTATCATGTATATGATGGTATTAAATCTATCAATGAATGAAGTCAACCACCCAACAGTAACAATCTCATGGACTTTCATAATGTTTATATACACCAAATTTCACTCCCAGCAAAGCCTTGGCTGATTTAACCTTTTAAGCATTCAGGCTACTCTGTCAATTGTAATACGTATTCATATTGTTTTGAATTAATCATGCATTATCTCACAGCATCGAGATTTTGATGATGTGATTGTTGAGGATCTGAATGACATTGTTGGGTACGTGAGAGAGGCCTGATTCGGTCAGTTTGAACATAAAACAAGTGGAACATCTTAGGCTGTATACCGTCGGTTTAAGTGCTAAAGGGTTACAGCTACCATAGAAGATACTTTCCCAAAGTGCTGTGTAATGGAACCAAACCTAAAACCACATGGTTACAAAAGCAAAATTCTTAACAACAGAGCCATAACTGAACCCACTAACATTTTCCCCACACAACAGAAAAAAAAAAAAAAGTGGAAGGAAACATATTCCTTTTCATCTCTTCACAAAGATGAGCCGATTGATGTGTAATGAATAGCTTCAAAGAACGAGTATTTAAAGAGATTAAGATAGATACCTATTTAAATGACATTTCTTTTTTTTATTGAAAATGGTAAAGATAAGATGGAATGCATTTATGAAAATTTGCAACTTCTCTTTAGATAGGAACCAGTCTTATTAAATTTGCATGAACCTTTTGAAAGGTTCTACATTACAAGTGCGCGAAAAACATCATACAGGGAAATTAGGTTAATGGTAAACTTTGTGATTAAAAGGGAGAAAAGAATAAAATTCTCAATGTATCTGACCATTGGCTAAAAGAGAAAAAAAAGGTATATCCTATGTTTAATTAATGAGAAAGAGGTTGAAGACAGCCATGAGTTCTGAAGAAAGTATAATGGATATAGTATCTTAATGTCATAACAGGATTTTGAAGAAAAAAAGAAAAATTGATAAAGAAAGAAAATGCATGATCCATTCCTGTGTTCTAAATGACGTGATAACTTAGCACTAATTCAGTGGTTCTCAACTGAGGTCCATATGGCCCTTAGGGATCCATATAAGATTCTGTTGTTAAAAATTTATGTGCAATAAGTTACTTATACATCTACAAGATATAAATTATTCTAACAATTTGTTTTACTCAATTCCTAATGACACTTAATTAGAAAAATAAAATAGGATTTTTTAAACATCATAGGTGCAGGTGTGGCTGTGTGGTAAGTAGCTTGCTTCCCAACCACATGGTTCTGGGTTCAGTCCCACTGCATGGAACCTTGGGCAAGTGTCTTTTACTATAACCTTGGGCCGACCAAAGCCTTGTGAGTGGATCTGGTGGGCAGAAACTGAAAGAAGCCCGTTATGCATATGTGTGTGTGTGTGTGTGTGTGTGTGTGTGTGTGTGTGTGTATTAGTGTGTCTGTGTTTGTTCCCCCACCATCGCTTGACAACCGATGTTCTATCTAGCTGTGGACAGAATGCTAAAACAGACCTTTGCACGGTTGTTGGTGTTAGGAAGGGCATCCAGCCAATTTTAATGCCCATATTTGAAGTAAAAAAAAAAAAAAAATTCTTGATTACATGTAAGGACCTTGTGGTAAGTTAAAATAAAGACATCTACATCATCATTCAATGTTCACTTTTCCATGCTTGTATGGATCAGATAGAATTTGTTGAGGCAGATTATTTTATGACTGGATACTCTTCCTGTCACCAACCTTCACCTGTTTACAAGCAAGATAATATTTTCCCTAACCAGACATGTTTTTTTTATGGAAGGTTGGAAATGAACAACATTGCTTCTATGACAAAGATGGCTATATACAACTGCCACATAATACACACACACACACACATATATATATATACACACACACACACACACATACATCAAATGGGTTTCTTCCAGACTATCTACCAAATCCACTTGCAAGCTTTCATAAGTCAAGGCTATGGCAAGAAAACACTTGCCCACAATGCCATGCATTTGGACTTAACCCAAGATCACAGGACTAACCACACAGCCATGTCAAAAGCTATTGTTTTTAATAACTCCTTCCAAAGTCTAGATTTTTTTCCAAATAAGTTCTTTTTAAGAAAATGCCCCTGTTCCACAGAAACAATAGCAAAAACCATATGCTGTGTAATTTATTAAAAATATGTTAATAAAATAATTAAGTAGGTTTTTAAACTCTAGTCTTCCTTCAAAAGAAGTTTACGGAATTGAAATACAGTGCGAAAACATTCAAGAAAAAGCTACAAGGTTAAATGCCAAGAATCTTTCTAAATTCTTACTCCTACTTCTCTTTATTTAATGATATGAGAAAAAAAAATCAAAACAAAACAAAAAACATGGTATTTAGACACACACTTTAGGGGTATTATGTAACACATAAATAAATCATTAAAACTTTCGCTAAAAATTCTTCAGCAATAGAAATATTTTATTTGACATATTTGTTTTACCGAATAGTAAGCAAGCAAAACGTTATTTCTATTTTATATTTTCTTCCTTTTTATTTTTTTTTATCTTTATCCAAAGCAGGTATAATATAAAATTTCTAGTCTCTATGGTCATTACTGCTTTAATCTCAGAAAAAAAAAAAAAAAACTAAAACAACATCAACACCAACAACAACAAAACTCTAGATTTACTGGGTAAGACTTACAGAATTCGGTCTTAAACCACTACTATGTATGTATCTAAGTGTGTGTGTGTGTGTGTGTGTGTGTGTGTATTTATGCATTTGAGATATGGCTTGTATGAACTAGTTGTTGGTGTTTGAAAAGG
>NC_068994.1:50684502-50687002 GCF_001194135.2 Octopus bimaculoides | reverse complement strand
CACTAATTATTTATCAGAAATGAAGAAGCGAGTTAGAGATGGTACAGAACCAGACAAAATACTTTTAATATATTTGATTTTGTAAGAACATTTTGCACTCTGAATTCAGCTCCTAAATGAGACAAATTTAATCTCTCTTCCCAGCAGTGTCAATGAAATCAATGCCATGTATGTGTTAGGGAGACCCTCTTAGTTGAAATAACTATGTTCTTTACTCTTATGAAATTATAAATTTTCGTAACCTTGGGTATGTTTATTTTAAATGCTAATCACCACCAGTTCCTTTTGAAATTTTTTTTCAGTTTACTTCCTTTCATTATTGGCGTTTAAGCTGGCCCTATCTGGCCCAAATATTCTACCGGTTTCGTGTTTAAATTGACCAAGTTCTGCCTTTCATACCTACCTTACAATATAATTCTGGAAATAAATAATCACATCACCAAGTTATGAGCTAATGCATTATTGATTCAAAACTATTTAAATAAATAAGCATTACATTTGACAGAGTAATCTGAATGTAATATTGAATATACTAATTTTTCATGCTTGCTCCTTTATAGTATTATACCACCAATTTAGAAGTACAGTGAAACCTGATGAATTGCTGATGATGTTTAATAAGGCCAAAACATGTCCACAGTTCTCTCCTCATACTTAACAAAATGATTAATCAAAATAGTATTCTTTTATTGTTTCAGTCATTTGACTATGGCAATGCTGGAGCACTGCCTTTAGTCGAACAAATCAACCCCAGGACTTATTCTTTGTAAGCCTA
Organism: Octopus bimaculoides; assembly: GCF_001194135.2. Classification (NCBI taxonomy): domain Eukaryota; kingdom Metazoa; phylum Mollusca; class Cephalopoda; order Octopoda; family Octopodidae; genus Octopus; species Octopus bimaculoides. The sequence continues at coordinate 50,686,227 of NC_068994.1, read as the reverse complement.
GTACTTATTCTATCGGTCTCTTTTGCAGAACTGCTACATTACGGAGATGTAAACACACCAGCATCGGTTGTCAAGCGATGGTGGGGGGATAAACAGACACACAAACATACATATACAATGGGCTTCTTTCAGTTTCTGTTAACCAAATCCACACACAGGGCTTTGGTCGGCCCGAGGCTATAGTAGCAGACACTTACCCAAGGTGCCATGCAGTGGGGACTGAACCCAGAACCATGTGGTTGGTAAGCAAGCTACTTACCACACAGTCACTCCTGATCTATTTATGCTGTGAGGAAATGACTGATTGTATTTTTGGAACTCATCCCTTTGTTTTACATGTTAACACTCACTTCGATGCTAGTGTTTAAGAATTCACTCTGTTGCCAGTCCTATTTGCAAAATACCTTTTCGTTCTTTTTCCTTCTAGTGTTCATGTTGGATGGTGGGGCATTAGCTGCATTGAAAATATCTTTGTCGTTATTAAGCTAGTGTTTGAAACATAAATCAACATTAAATTTAAGGATCTTGTTAAGTTTCTTTCAACCACTTGAATGATTTCTAATTTTCACTAATTTCTTTTTCAAATTTTCTTCACTAATGTAACTTTTTCATTATTAATTTCTAGAAAGAAGTGAACACAATTTTCATCATCAACATGCAAAACTAGATGTCTTTGAAAATAATTTGATGAAAATTTGAAGTACTTCAAGTGGTTGAAAGAAATTTAACAGGATCCAGCTTTGATGGAAGTTTTTAATGTGGATCACTTTAAAACAAAAAGTATGTATCGTAGAACCAGGTTCAATCTCAGGTTGGGTTGGTATCAAAAGGGTGAATGAATAGTTTTAAAATTAAAGGTACCTAGCAATGGATATGAAGTACCACCGTCATCATCATCACCACCCATCTACCACTGCTATTACTGTCATTGCTACCTTTGCCACCTATAACGATAAACGTCGCTCTTTCAAAGCCTAGCCAGGCTCATGGGTCCAGTTTTCCGGTTTCTATGGCATATGTGTTCCCCCCAGCTGGACGGGACACCAGTCCATCGCAGCGTTACTCAAGAAACAGGAAGAAAGAGTGAAAGAAAGTTGGGGCGAAAGAGTACAACAGGGATCGCCACCCCCACCCCCCAGCCTGATTTGGCATGGTTTTTTACGACTGGATGCCCTTTCTAAGAAGCTTACTTCACAAACTACATGGTTTTAGTTCAATCTTAGTGTGAGGCACCTTGGGCAAATGTCTTCTATCACAGCTGACCAAAGCCTTGGGGAATGAATTTGATAGACAGAAACTGAAAGAAGCCTGTAGAACATCTATATATGTACATGTGTGTGCATGTGTTTGTTAGTGCCTTGACATCATGTGATAGTTGTAAATCAATACAATCATGCAAATAGCATCTTTCATTTCCATTCTTGTGTGAAAACAATATCGATTTTCTTGCCAACAGTTGAGAGATGGTGACAGGAAGTGCATCCAGCCATAGAAAATTGGCTTCAACAAATTCCATTTGACCGATGCAAGCATGGAAAAGCAGACATTAAAATGATGACAATACATACATACATACACACACACACACACATATATATATATATATATATATATATATATATATATATGTATTCTTTTATTCTTTTACTTGTTTCAGTCATTTGACTGCGGCCATGCTGGAGCACCGCCTTTAGTCGAATCAAATCGACCCCAGGACTTATTCTT
>NC_068994.1:50682140-50684492 GCF_001194135.2 Octopus bimaculoides | reverse complement strand
CAAGCGATGTTGGGGGGACAAACACAGATACACAACATATACACACATACACATATATATATATACATATATACGACGGGCTTCTTTCAGTTTCCGTCTACCAAATCCACTCACAAGGCTTTGGTCGGCCCGAGGCTATAGTAGAAGACACTTGCCCAAGGTGCCACGCAGTGGGACTGAACCCGGAACCATGTGGTTGGTATGCAAGCTACTTACCACACAGCCACTCCTACGTCTATATGTATGTGTATGTATATATCTTTCATTAGATATATATCTATGTGTGTGTGTGTCTTTATATTTATATTTGTCCTCCACTACTGCCTGACAACTGGTGGTGATGTGTTTACATTTCCATAACTTAGCAGTTTGGCAAAGAGAGGTTGATAGAATAAGCACCAGGCTTAAAAAGAACAAAAGTCTTGGGGTCGATTTGTTTCGCTAAAACCCTTTAAGCAGGTGCCCCAGCATGGCTGCTGTCAAATGACTGAAACAGGAAAAAGAGTTTAGCAACAAAATCTTATAAGGACCCCCAAGAGTCCAGTGGACTCTGGTTGAGAACTACTGGCTTAATGTCATTATTTGACAGCTATTTCTGGTAGGTAGGTGGTCGTGACTACAGAGCAGTTTCTTTGTTGGTTCATAGAAAAGTGAAGTTACTCCCTGGTAGGTAGGTAGGTAATTTGAATTCTGAAGCAGTGAAACCAAATACTTTCCTAGCAAAAGGAAATTCAAATATCTAGCTTCCCAGAGTTCTATTGCAGCCAAATAAATAAACAAACAAACTAGTCATTGGTACTTAATTGAAAATGTGTGAAGAATGAGAGAATTTTGAAAGAAAGGGAGAGAGGAATTTTTAAAAAATTTTTTTATCTGGAGTGTCTGGTCAATGTAGAATAGATAACAATATGGATGGAGATAAGTTGAAGGAAGAAAAAAAAGAAGTAGGGTACACAGCAAAAAAACTACAATGGTTTGTTACAAGTAAAAGTCAGAAGGAGGAAGTGTGGTTGGTTAAAAACCAAAAGTGGAATTCCATTCCATTTAACTCTTTGTTTTAAATTTATTCTTTGATTAATCTGTCAGGGATTCAAAAACAAACAAAAGAAATTTAAATTTAAACAGGAAAATTTTAGCCCACAATGGAGACTGTATGTCGTCAGTCAACTTGCTAGAAATAGTAGCTAATCAGCATCAAATTTCTTAGCCTCTTGGAATTCGAATAAGTCGACTCTGTCAGATGTAAAGCTTATATATTCACATGGTTTTGAATTAAGCATGCATTATCTTTCAGCTTTGAGATTTCAAAGGTGGGGGCTATTTGATAAAAAGTTTGCTTCACAACCACATGGTCCTGGGTTCAGTCCTACTGTGTGGCACCATGGGCAAGTGTCTTCTACTATAGCCTTGGACTGACCAAAGCCTTGTGAGTGGATTTGGTAAACAGAAACTGAAAGAATCCCATTGTGTGTGTGTGTGTGTGTTTGTTTCCCACCACCGCTTGACAACTGGTGTTGATGTGTTTACATCCCCCGTAACTTAGTGGTTCAGGAAAAGAGACTGATAGAATAAATAACAGGCTTCATTCAAGTAAAAATTCTTCAAGGCGGTGCCACAACATGGTCACAGTTTAACGACTGAAACAAGTACACAAATATGTGATCATAGCCTTGGGCTGACCAAAGCCTTCTGAGTAGATTTGATAGAAGGAAACTGAAAGAAACCCGTCGTATATATGTGTGTGTGTGTGTGTGTGTGTGTATATATATCTATGTATGTGTGTCTTTGCATCTGTGTTTGTCCTCCACCACCGTTTGATATGTGGTGTGTTTGCATCCCCTGTAACTTAGCGGTTCAACAAAATAAGTACTGGGGTCAATCCATTCCACTAAATATTCAAGGTGGTGCCCCACCATGGCTGTAGTCTAATGACTGAAGCAAGTAAAAGATAAGAAAAATATGAAAAAAAAAACAAACATTCAATGCCTTGGATACACAATGTCTGAAAGACAGACAGACAGGATGATTATGGTTGGAACATTTTCAATCATAGATCTACTGGATCATAACTGACCCAGGGTTAAGTAATTATAGCCAAATTTCACTAGTGACAGTTATGATAGCAGCTTTAATTAGTTGACAGATAAGAAAGTAGGGAGGGAACTGCAAGACACAACAGGAGTCCTCTGGACTCCAGGATTAACATCTTGCCCTCCTGTGGATGCTCTGTTTGCTGGTAGCCCCATCTTCATTGCCTTACAAAGGGGTTACTTACAGGGAGGGAAGTAATGGTTAGCTGTGTTGAGCTGAGTCAGTTTCATCTTTGTTTTTACCCTGATACCAGTCTCAGAG
>NC_068994.1:50677677-50681694 GCF_001194135.2 Octopus bimaculoides | reverse complement strand
TGTTTCTAAATTTCTTTTACCTTAAAAAATCTCACTGAACCCCACTCCCAGCCCCTGTAAAGTATGTTATTCAGGTAATGGAAACAGTATCTGCTTATGTTCACCAAGCTAAAGCAAGGCAAATTCATGGTGTGAAGTTTTTAGTCTATTCATGGACATAAAGCCTTAATCCTACCTACTGTCAGCCTGCATGAAATCTCACTACATTTACCTTTTGTGTATCACACAATATAGACTTCCTGCCTTCTCCCTTCTTCCATGCTGAACAATTGCTTCCCCCCCCCCCATTGTTGTCCCTGCTGCTAAGCTTTTGTAGCCTTTGCCAGCTTCCAACTACCTTATTAACAGTTAATATTTGTGTCTGAAGCCTAATTTTTCTAGTGTTCTTCAACAGATATATATGGTGGTAGAGGAAATATGCTGCTTTTTTTTTTTTTTCATTTTCTTTCTTCTATCATGCCAACAGCATAATAAGATTTATTATTTAGACATGATGATAATATGCAGACAGAGTTGAGGACTTCACCAAAGAATATAAACATAAAATTCAAGTTCTGTTATCTATTGGGGAAGAAGAGAAGAAAAAAATAACCGCTTGGGGTATAAGTGTCAATAAGCAAGCTTCTAATAATAAAGTATAAGATAGCAAACTTCTATGTGAGTTACATACAAAAATCCTTGACAGCATCCAAAAGAAAGACATCTTCACTCACAAACATACAACAGCCTCTGGGTTACTCCTAGATTTGGCCTGCTTTAGAGTTCACTGCAGCTACCACCAACGCTGCCACCACCACAAAGGTAAATACAAAGGGATAAAGGATTTTATTGTTTGTTTCCAGTTTGGATTTATCAACCCTTACAGTTTAGCATGAACGCAAACACAGTACAGAATGCATGGTATCTTATACCTTTATTTTTTTTTTTCTTTTTACTGGTCTGGAGCTTTTTTGACTATGGTCATGATGGAATGTTGCCTTCAAGAGTTTTTGTCGATAATAGCAATTCAAATACATACTCCTGTCTGATACTTATTTCATTGATCTCTATTTACCGAACAAGTATGCTCCACTCACGAAATAAAAACATGAAACTCAACACACTACTTTAGGCTGATGAACATATACACATGTATGTATATAGACACATTATATACATCACCTTCTACAAATGTATACATCTATACAATATAATTTCTGCTTACTTGATCTTCTCAGAAGACATTGGTTGATTTGAGATTAAAAACAGTTGGCCAACTTGCCTCACAGTACATGTGTTTGTGTGTGTGTGTGTGTGTGTGTATATATACACACATATCCATATACATACATGTGTTAAATACATGTAGTCCATTCACAGGCAACTTGTGACCCTAGACATGTTATGCAACCCTCAACGAATTTCTAGGTTACTAATTTCACACTAAGACGAATAAAATTAATTTGAATTGCAAAAAATTCAGTGTAAAGTGGGCAAGTAATATTTCATGCATATGTGTTTTATCACATGACTCTCTCCCACTTGGAAATGGTACGATACGGGTCCCCAGTTGACGAAAAGTTGCCACAGTCAAATGACTGAAACAAGTAAAAGAATAAAAGAATATATTGTGAGAAGAGGAGATATTTATTCCCAGTGACACCTTTCACAAAAGACAATTTTTCAGATTTTCATCCAATATCTCTTTACAGAGCAAGGATCAAATACTTTTGTGGTAGATATGGAAACTACCTGAAAAAGTGTTGGAGAAGTAGAAAATATCAAATCCATTTTTTTTTTGTTAGGTTTTTTTGGTGGTTAATTAATATCATTACAAGAATGACCATGAAATTTATTTATGTAGTCAAAGGGTTAAATTTCTAAACTTGTCTGACAGAAGGACAAAAAAGAAAAGGACCCCCAAAACGAACAAACAAACAAACAAAACAGAAGTATTATATGGATGCAAACTCTGCTTTGTCTAAAGAAGAAAGCAAAAAATTTTCACTAATACTTTTTCCAGGAGGAAGGGATGAGCAGGCGTGGGGGTGGGGACTGGCATTTGTCAGCTCCAGGAACTACTGCATCTAGACTTCATAACCCAGCAGAAGTGAAGTGAAATAGGCTTTAAATAAGAGAAAGTAGGTCATGCTTTTTTTAAAGTCAGAGAACCTGCACCACTACCCACCACCACCACCACCACCACCACTACTGCTGCAACCAAGGTATTTTGTCCCTACAGCAAAGGGAGAATGCAATGTGATAAAGTTTGTTTTTTCTTGGTTAGAAATAGATTAGAGGAATTCTTACTAACTATTGAAGTGTGTTTAAATAAATACTGTTGTTGTTGTTGTTGTTGATGTGGTTGTGGTAGTAATAGGGAAGGAGAGATAGGGTGTTGATGAAGCCCCTGATAACGATGGTGGTGGAGGGACTTAACAAGAACAGGCATGAGAGAAAGAAAGGTTTGTGGCAATTAGTGAGGGGTGGTAGCCACCAGACCAGATATAGTAGATAGAGAAGGCAAAAAAGAAGCAGAGGAATCTGAATAGATTCACTACATGGATTATCTCAGTTAATCTAAAGATTTTCAACTTGCTGTTACATCTTTGAATGAGAGAGACCCTACCACATTTGCATCAGAAAGCAGGAAACCCTTGACTCAAGTATTTCTCCCTTAGCCTCTTAATCTGCACCACAATTCCACCCTTTCTCTCGGATACTTATTCTATCGATCTCTTTTGAAGAACTGCTGAGTTACGGGGACATAAACACCCCTACACCAGTTGTCAAATGGTGGTGCTGGTGGGGGAACAAATACAGACACAAAGACATGCACATAAATATATACGTATACATATGGGCTTTCAGTTTCCTTTAACCAAATCCACTCACAAGGCTTCGGTCAGCCTGAGGCTCAAGTAGAAGACACTTGTGCAAGGTGCCATGCAATAGGACCAAACCTGGAACCATGTGGTTGGGAAGCAAGCTTCTTACCACACAACCATGCACACATACATACACATATGTGTGTGTGTGTGTGTTAAATAAAATAAGATAACAAGGCCAAGGCAATTTGATATTCGTAGGATATTTATGAATAGAAAGGTGCTCTTACAGCTGTTTCAGGGAAATAAATGATATCCAGCACAGTATATTTTGCTGAAGTGGTCTAATAAGACTGAAACATCCCTTACTTTCATCAGTTAGCTCTATAGACCACATCCTCAGCCATATAGACAGTCAATATTTTCCAAACACTTCCTTCAACTTGCCTTCTTCGAGTTATCTCCCTTGCTCATTGCTTATAGGTTTTAAACACTCTTAAAGGGAATTTTTGTCTACTCAGTGCATGGATAACTTCAGTTCACGAAAGTTTCTCCATCTCACAAAATATTACATGTTTGATTTAAAATACTCCCCCCCCCTACCAACACTACGAAAGTTGTCACCATCACACCACTACTACTCATATTTGTTAATTAAAAAATTTTAAGCTTTCAAGCAATAATTACAACAATAAACATAACAACTCCAACAACATTAATAAGGTCTTATAAATAAAATACTCAGCTGATGCATTGTATATGTTGCAGTAAAAATATGATTTCTGAGTAGATTTTTACAGACAAAAGTTACGGTGGGCAGGGGAGAATGTTCCAAGTCATTTTATAATTAAATACATCAGCAAACATTGACAAAACATTTATTAAACACTACACACACACACAGACAAACCAACCAACACACACACACTTTGAACTTGTAACTATTCCTCCTTCCTTTATTTTTTATATATTTATTACCCTGGTGGCTGTCTGACTTGAGTTTAATTAGATTTTCTTTTAGAGCATTTCCTGTATTAGACATAACGGAGTATATACAAAGTGTATATATATATATATATATATATATATATACACACAGTTTGTATATACTCTGTATATATGTCATATATATATATATATATATATATATACACACACACACTGTGTATATACTCTATATATATGTCTAATATATATATATATATATATA
>NC_068994.1:50672397-50677390 GCF_001194135.2 Octopus bimaculoides | reverse complement strand
TTTCGTGCAGCTGAAGATTGCTCTTCATATTGCATTTAAGGTAATGCTCACATTACTTAAATAAATTGAAGTAGCATGAAACGTGCGTACTGCAATCACTTTTGAAATCCGTGTTGCTTATTGTTTGATATATATATATATATAAATATATATATATATATATATATAAATATATATATATATATATATATATATAAAACACATAAAAACAGCCAAATCTCCCTAAAATGACTTCATAACATCTTGGGGTAAGAATACATTAAATAATGTAATGTTAGTTAGCCCCCACTTCACAACAATGGGATAGTCACAACTGGATTGTCTGAGCATAAATCTTTAATCCTTTAGTATTTAAACTGGCCACATCTGGTCCAGATATATGTCCTGTTTTATGTTCAAACTGGCCAGATCTAGTCTCTCATAACTACCTTACAATGTCATTCTAAATATAGACAATAGCATCATCAAAATCTCAATCAAATCTATGAGATGATACATGATTAATTCAAAATAAGATGAATAAATAAGCTTTACATTTTTCAGAGTAATTTGGATGCTAAAGGGTCAATCAGGGTTAAGCCGGGATTAAACAAAAATAAAATAGCCTGTGGAATAAGAGGAGGTTAAGATGGAAGATATTTACTGATAGGATGCACTTACAAAAAAATGACAAATGACCCAGAAAATCACCCTGCATCTTGTAAACCTAACAGTGTTGGAGTTTAGGTTGTTGGTAAGCAATGTTTAAAAAAGAAAAAGACCTTGCCTAAACAGATGTGTCTCATAAGCTCATGTACCTTATAAACAGTATATTGCTCCAGAAAAAGTTTGGGTTCTACCACCTAATAGATAAGCCATTGATTGTAAATGAACACATACTGATCATCCAAGAGAGTTTCTCATTGCAATGGATTGGCTCATTGTTCTTGTTTAGTAGAGCACAAGCTCTTGTTTATAGGAATTAGCCAACAAATTATTTGCTGATGCATGCGGATGTCTGCCAAACAGATAATAATTCATGGGGTGCACACACTGAATACGATCAATGACACATCTATTTATTCATTCTTAATATGTTCTGGCAAATTCAAAAATGAATATGTGATTACTGTTTGCTTTGGTTCAACGAAAGTCGCCTTTACACTGGTGAATCGTGTGTATTATGAGCAGACATCACCTAAAGGGAGGAGGCGTTCTCCATTGATGGAAAACAGCAGCAATCAGATATTCATATTCAAAACCTGCCAGAAAATATTAAACATGAATAGATACTTTATTGAATAATAAATAAGTAAACAGAAACAAGGAAACAAAAACCTGTGACTTGGTGTCTTCCTTAACCAACTCAATTGTGACAATACTCATCTGCCGTCTTGTTGTCTTATATAATTATCAAGCTAAGAAAGAAATACTAGCAAATTATAGTTTTACAATGAAAGATGTGTGCTGACTCCCTCCTTACCTTTCTCAGATGGAATGTCAATAGGAAATAAACAAGTAAATAATTTCCTAATTATGTGAGGGAGTGTGGCAAGCATTTCATTCCCTCATAGTCAGTCACAGTTTTGGTTATGTTGACAAGAGGCAGGTTGGCTTTGTGAAATCATTAGTCATAGGAAGGGGTACAGAAATACCAGATACCCCAAGTACTGGAATGAATCACTAACCCTTTTGATGCCAGCCTGCCTGAGATCCCCCTCACACTGTTCCCTGTACAAACTTCCTGATTTAACGCAATCTAATTTAAAACCTTCCATCAAAATTTCATGTAATTTATGTTCCAAACATCAGCTTAACCCACAGCAAGATACCTGTGCCTGCCCTTGTCCCTTTATTATACTTAAGCCTCTCAACACCTGGCATAATGCACGGTCTCAGTTGAGGGACCCTCTTCTTTGTCTTGCAAGTTACTTGCTGACCTCACTAGTGCTGGTGTCACAAAGAACCGAGTGTGTTCTGTAAGGTAGTTGGAATTGAGAAGGCCAACAGAGACTGGAACTCAAAAGTCTGGTAGTTTATTGAATTCTGCCAAACCATCCAGCCTATGCTAGCATGGAATATGAACACTAAATAACAATGATGATGGTTTCTGTTGAAATAAATTGCCTTTTTTTTCCAATTAATTTTGAAAATAACAAAGAATTAATAAAATAACTTTGTCAATATCAAGTTGTTGTTTAACACATAAATTAACATGAAAATTTTACAAATGGTTTTAACCCTATCAGACCTGGGCCCCCATGTCTAACTTTACCCTCCAGCTGGGTTCCTGAGCAAAAATGTAAATTGTTATATATACAGCTCAAGAGTAATTATTGCAGACAAAGTAATGGCAAAAATTAGCTGCATTTTCTACATGTGTTGTTCATTACCATTCTACCAAGAATCTGACAGAAATGATGTTTAATTTATTCCTGCTATAGCAGGAACATTGTGACAGGTTTGGTTTAGATATCTTTAAAACAGAGGGTTTGCATCATAGAACCAAAGATAGTCTCAGCCATGTTGGTATCAAAAGAGTTTATAATGATTCAGTGTTTTTTTTACTAAATCAATAATGACACCACTCTTCTACTATCTAATATAATTATCAAGGTGAGACAGAAATACTAGCAAATTATAGTTTTAGATTGAAAGGTATGCCAGTTGTCACTCCTTAACCTTTCTCAGATGGAATTCAATGGGAAATAAACAAGAGATTAGCCATGTGTGGAATTTTACTAAATTCTTCATTATTTTCAAAATTAATTAAAACAAAAGTGGTATATTTCAATACAAATATGGTACCAAAAGGAGTTAATTATCTGTAATGCACTTTGAAAGAATCATCAACAGTGGCACCTTCGTTATCATAAGAGTCCAATAGTCACTGGTAGATTTCAGAATGATTTTGTTTGTGTATTTCTAAGAGTTGTTTTGGAAACTTGATCTTGCCAGATCAGATTGGAGCCTGGTACAGCCTTCTGGCTTGTCAGTCTTCAGTCAAACTGTCCAACCCATGTCAACATGGAAAGCAGACGTTAAACGACAATGACGACGATGATTTACTAAATGATGCTCGCATGTTGTGGATGATTTCAAAGGCAGAGCCATAATTAATTTGAATTGTTAGCATGGTGGGCAAAATGTTTAGCAGCATCTCATCCATCATATGCAAATAATTTTTCTGTCAAAGGGAAAAAATACATATTGTGGAAAATTAATGACTGCCCTTCCTATTGATATATTAAATTTTTCTACTAAAATCTTGAAATTAGCTCTCTTTACATTTTGTAAGAATGTTGTTTGGCCAAAATGGACTTGACCGAGTAAGCTGATGGTGAAAGGTATCCCATTCATGTCCATTCCATATACCATTTTGACTTCAGGCATAAGATACCTAATGCTGTATTACCCATCATCATCACCATCAACAGTGTTTAATGGCCATGTTCTAAGCTGACATTGGCTGGATGGTTTGACAGGAGCTGATAGGTCCAAGAACTGCCAAATTCTCCTCAAATCATTCCTTACCATCTTATAAAAATAAGCAAAGCCATAGAAACCATGTCAAAGCAGACAGTAGAGTTAGGCACAGCCTTCTGACTTGCCAGTTCCTGTCAAACTATCCAATCCATGCCAGCATGGAAGGAGGACATTAAATGATGATGATGATGATGATAGACAGATACTGGACACTGTAGTCAGGAGTATATAAAATGGTGGGATGGTCACATCTGGAATGCTGTTGATTATAGGTTTGCTGAATCAAGTATGAGCTAGGGTTAATCATTTATTTACAAGTCGGAGATGGATCAAACCATTTGAAAGTTAAACGTCTTTGGTTACAGACACTGTGCAATGCTGGGATACAAATAATAGTAGTAATAACATTTTAGACTCTTCCTGCCAGTTATCTGATAACCTCCATATCGACCAGGGCCAGCTGGGAGTCTTCAAGGAGATACTTGACACAGAAATAAAGACAGTATTCAAATTTGAGATATGCCTGTAGATATTTGAGTAAATTCCATTCCTTGTGTAATCTTTATTCTTTTATTTTTCAGAAGATATGGTATACAGGAATTCTTCATAAGGAATAGGGTTATGTTTGCTGGATAAAGTTAATAACATTGATGTGAACAATGAAAATCTATAGAGAGAAAGGAATTTCGTTAATTCAGCTAATGACCAGTACTAAAGTACTAACTATTTTATCACCCTCCCCAACTCTCACCGGTTAAACCATTAACCTTCTTTTGAAAAGAATTTGAACTTAGAATATGTAACATTATATATATATATATTAACATCATCAGCTTTAAAATGCCCATTTTTCCATGCTGCTTGTGTGTGTTTTGTGGAATTTGTTGAGGCAAATTTTCTACAACCTGATGTCCTTCCTCTTGCTAACGTTTACCGGTTTTCCTGTAATATATTTCCCCACAAGCTGGACATGTTTCCATGGAAGATATTGGAAACTCTGTTGTTGCAGCCTGGATTGGAACCCGGCCATAATAAATAATAATAAAGACAAAGTTATTTTGTTAAAGTCTTCGTTATCTTGAAAATTAATTGGAGCGGAGGTTGGGATTTATTTCAACAGAAATATGTTAACGAAGGGGTCAAGTTATAACAGGGCTAACAGTGACTATTAATGCTTGCTTATGTATTGTCCACAAATAAGAAATATTAATTATTAGTTTTTTCCTGTTTGCATGTTTTAACTGCTTTTCTTTATGCACAACAAGGGGACATCAACCTGCATGCATTAAGCTTTGGCTAATTGGCTTGTCGCCAGCGTCGCCTTTCTGGCACTTGTGCCCGTGACATGTGTAAGGATTTTCGAGCGAGATCGTTGCCAGTGCCCCTAGACTGGCTCTTGTGTGGGTGGCACATAAAATACACCATTTTGAGCGTGGCCGTTGCCAGTACCGCCTGACTGGCCTTCGTGCGGGTGACACGTAAAAGTACCCACTACACTCTCTGAGTGGTTGGCGTTAGGAAGGGCATC
>NC_068994.1:50671908-50672387 GCF_001194135.2 Octopus bimaculoides | reverse complement strand
AGCGTGGCCGTTGCCAGTACCGCCTGACTGGCCTTCGTGCGGGTGACACGTAAAAGTACCCACTACACTCTCTGAGTGGTTGGCGTTAGGAAGGGCATCCAGCTGTAGAAACTCTGCCAAATCAGATTGGAGCCTGGTGTTGCCATCTGGTTCGCCAGTCCTCAGTCAAATCGTCCAACCCATACTAGCATGGAAAGCGGACGTTAAACGATGATGACGATGATGATGAGCTTGTACACTTAAAGCTTTTTTTAATGAAAGTACTCTCAAACCATGATTTAATGACAAAAATTAATAATAGAATTTCTGTACATCACATGTGGCAAACACACATGAGTGTGTGTGTGTGTATACACACACAGTGGGAGCTGCTATGTGTGTATACACACACAGTGAGAGCTGCTATGTGTGTGTTAGTGTGTGTATACACACACACTCACTAACACACACATAGCAGCTCCCACAGCCTAACATATATA
>NC_068994.1:50668866-50671898 GCF_001194135.2 Octopus bimaculoides | reverse complement strand
GTAGGTAGATAAGTAGATAGACAGGTAGATAAACAGGAGGAGAAGACAGATAGACAGGTAGGTAGATAGGTAAATGAATAAACAGATGGATGGGTAGATAGAGGTTTTCTGCTAAAATGGCTTCTTTGCTGACTTGAAATTAGAAATATGAATGAACATAAAACCTCAGCAGAGGAAACAGGAACAAAAAGGAAATGACATTCACCTTAGACTTGATTAACTTTTTTTTAACTGACATACCTACTCACCTGTTAAGGGAAATGAAGTGGGAGTCGGGGAGGGGGAGTGTGAGTAGGAGTAATGATAATATGTCAGATGACTCAAGGGTTTCAAAAGTTTATTTAGTCAGGCAACTGAGTACTTACTGAATGACATTATACTCAATACCCATCCTATAACCCCCCCCCACACACACACAACTGGCACAACCCCCACCCCCACAAGGGATAAATCACCATTAAAAATATATTGACATGCCTATTTCCTTTCTCCCATGCTGCCTGCACTCACAGAAGTGTTAAAAGTAAAATGAGGGAGTCTCTGACTGGCTAGAAACAGCAGCTAAATATATCCCTCATACCACCCTTTATTGGTGGTTCATGTAAAATAATGTAGTTCTAGAGAGCATATTTTGATATCACAAATATGCGGTTTCAGGTTCAATCCCATTGCATGGCACCTTGGGTAAGTGTCTTCTGTTCTATATACAGCCTTTTGAATAAATTTGGCAGATAGAAACTCTGTGTGTGTGTGTGTGAGTGTGTGTGTGTGTGTGTGAGTGTGTGTGGGCGTGTGTGTGTGTGTGTGTGTGTGTGTGTATACTTATCTTTGTCCCCATCCTTCCTCCATCACATAGTAACCAGTGTTGGTTTGTTTGCATTCTTGCAACTTAGTGTTTTGGCAAGAAAAACTTAAAATAAGTACTGGTGTCAACTTGTTTGAGAAGCATACTACAATGTGATACTCCAGCATGGCCACAGTTGTATGACTACAACAAGTAAAAGAGCAAACATCGTAAGCGACAGAGTGCCAACAACAACAATATAAAATATCAATGAAGCATGTTTATATACTTTGAAGTGCAAGACATTGATAGACATGAACCAATGATGACTAACTACATGGTGGATTTGTTGCATTTTAAAAACTTTTAGCCTAAATATTTCAAGTTTCCTTTCACTCAGTTTAAGTACACCCAGGTGTGTTCTTTGTAATGCAAACTAGCTCAATTATAAATGAATTTACCTCAAAAAGATATTCAGTTGTTTCGTATCACAATTTTCAAACTTTCGAGTGAATAATTCATTTTGACTTTTAAATTATTAATTAGCAGATAATTAAGTTGGCTTTCATTGAAGAATAAATACAATTTGTGCAGTTCAGCTGAGTGTGGAGTTAAATCTCAAAAGAGGAAAAAAAAAAAACGAAAAAAAACAGGACAGAAGTGGAGGAGGGGAAAATATCACAATTTAAACTTTGTTGAATGTCCTTGGCATCCAGAACATGTATTTTTATCCATCTATTTATTTTGGTTGTTTTCATGGCTTAGTTAGGAAGAAAGAGGAGTGCCTATAACCCTCCAAAGACCTCTGAAACTGGTGAGATTGATACGGTTAATGTTCAGTTTGAATATCTGAAAGTCCATGACATCCAAGAAAACTGGCGGGCCCCGAGAAGGGAAGTTAAATTCCAGAGGGTTACATAGAGAAGAAGGATTATGTGTAAGTAGTTGGGGGTGGGTGGGAACTGATGCACGAGGCAAGTTATAGGAGATGAAAAGAGAGATAAATGGAGGTGGTATGCAACTGTAACATAGTACGAGTAATAAAAGAAAGATGTGTGTGTGTGTGTGTGTGTGTGTGTGTGTGTGCGTGTGGATAGAGGTGGAATGTGACTGTAAATTTACTTAGTTTGATATTACAGAATTTTATCCTTTCATAGCTCAACTCTCCTGTGGCCTGACATGGAAATGAATGATGCTGGTTTCCAACCATTATGCAGCATCAAGATGAGGAAAGAAATAGGTGAGGGTTGGTGACAGGATGGGCAAACTGGCAGGAGAAAATCAACCTCAACAAATTCTGTTCAACTCATGTGAGTATGGAAAAGCGGATGTTAAAACTATGGTGACGATGCTAATGGACTGTTAATGTAATCTCCAAGCAGAATTAACCCACACAAAGGCCCTTTAAATTAAAACAGGCTTCCACACAGTTTTCACCTACGCAATTTTGCTCAGAAGGCTTCGGACTATGGTTGGCCCCAGACTATAGTAAAAGATGCTGGCCCAAATTACTGCACATGAAATTATGATTAAAATGTTGCTTAGTAAACTTTTTAATCACAATCAGGTCTTAGTGTGTGTGTGTGTGTGTGTGCATCTCTATTTATCTGGCACGCTGTCAGTGACGACTGTTCCAGTTGACCCACTCAATGGAGCAGCCGGCTTGTGAAATTAACACGCACGTGGCTGAGCGCTCCACAGACACGCGTACCCTTAATGTAGTTCTCAGGGAGATTCAGTGTGACACAATGCAACAAGACTGGCCCTTTCAATTACAGGTACTACTCATTTTTGCTAGCTGAGCGGACAGGAGCAGCATGAAGTACAAAGTCTTACTCAAGTATACAACGCATGGCCTGAAAGTGAACTCACGACCTTACAATCATGACCCTAACCACTTAGCCATGTGTGTTCACAAAACCTAAAAGGAACAATCTATCTCATGACCCTCCATATTTCACAACTTAACAGTTCAACATACAGGAATTAATAAAATAAGTACTAAAGTGAGATATGTACTAGGGCCTTGTGCTTAACTAAACTCTTGAAAGCAATAAGTGCCCCAGCACACACACACACACACACACACATATATATATATATGTATATATACAAATATTGTCTTTTATTTCTTTTGTGTTCCAACCCAAAGACTGTGGCCATGCTGGGGTAGAGTTATTATATGTATATGTGTGTATATAAGCAGATTTTAGGGTTTTAGATGAAAGGAGAGAGTATTCGGTACTAG
>NC_068994.1:50665303-50668771 GCF_001194135.2 Octopus bimaculoides | reverse complement strand
GGGGGGGGGGGTATTATGCGTTTATATTTCCTTCTTAATTCTCTATGTAGGTCAAGCTTGAGTCATTGGTAGGATGTAATATAATTGATTTGAAAAAAGAAAAAAAAAACTAACAATAGCTATGCTAATAGCATAACAAAAAAAATAATAAAAACAATGTGGGGGAGGGGTGAGACAACTAGTAAAGGCATGTATATGTATATATATATGTATGTATATATATATATATATATGCACTCACACATACACAGAGAGAGAGAGTAAAAGAGACAAAGATAAAGAGACTGGTAAAAAAAAAAAAAAAAAAATAAAGCAGTGAGAAAGACAAAGAGAAAAGAAATGAGAAATCACAACAAATATACAACTATGCATCTTGACCTAACATTGAACTCTTCAAAGAATCTCACATCTGACTAGCTTGATCACACAGTGACAGGCAAGCACATATGTACACACACACACACACACACACACACACTCATCTACACCAGCTGGACCAAACTATTACTACTACACACACAACTCCAGAAAGTTCCTCCACCTCTCACTTTACACAACTAACCTTTAAGATAAGTAATGATAAATAAATAAATGAAAATTAACAATTTCAAAGCCTGAAAATAGAGGGGGATTTTTTGCTTTTTTTATTTATTTATTTATTTTTTTTTTAACTTTTGTTTCTTTAACCCCAAGTCAAAAGTGATCAAACCCTGATCAAACAGCCCTATGGTCAAAACTCTTTTCACCCATGACCATCCTGTCTATTTACAAATGTATTTATTTGCCAACAGGGTGCACCTTGGACGTCATTGTTCAATGTGTTTTTCCCAGTTTTCATAACAATAAGGCAGAATATAAGGGAGATTTGGCTGTTATTTCTAGCACTAACATACATAAAGGAATACTGTAGGTCAGCAGGTAGAACAGTGTTATTACCCCAGTTATTTAACATCAGGTAAGCACTGACCAAGTAGACTATGATCAAAGGTATTCTGGAGATGACCACTCAAGACAACACTATCCAGCATGTTCTTTTCTAATACAATATAATGTAAAGCAAGGGAGAGATTTGGCTGCCATTTCTAGCAAGTTCTGTGATCATACAGAAGCTCTCACTTTGTCTTGGTGGTGGTGGTGGTTGGTGTGTAGGTGGCAGAGGTGACAGGGAAGTAACATTCCTGGCCATAGGAGTTGTCTTAGCTTGTCAATAATCTCAGTTGATAAGAGATAAAAGGGCGATGGTGGATGAGAGGGAGGGGGGTAGCCTGCCTTTTTTTTTTTACAAAGTGTATGCTTATATATGAGGTGTAGGTGGAAGGCAAAGTAATAAGATACTATCATATCAATACATTCAGATCAGCAATATATCAATACACATCACCAAGCAAACACTTAAACACATTCTGTACCTCATACATGAAAACAGTATTCCTGCACAGCTCTAAGAGAGAGAGAGCCACCATTACTACTACCACCACCAAGGTTGCTAGACCTGTTGAAAGTAGCAACCAAATTTTCCTCAAATCTCACTAAAAAGGTCACTAACAGTGATGAAAACAACTTTGACAAACAAACAACCGATTGATTGTTTAACCAGCACATTAAACAAATGATCAATTAGCTAGTTGGTGAGATATTTAACCAACCAACTAACTAGCAATAAAGAAGTGATATTGAACCAGTGCATGTATCATTATTGGTGTAATGACTCTTCCAAGACACAACCCACTTTACTTGTCTTAACCCTTTCGATACCAACCCACCTGAAACTGCCTCTGGCTCTGTAGTACAAATGTCTTGTTTTCAAAAGTTCTGAATTAAAATCTTCCACAATTTATGTTCCTAACACTAGCTTAATGATAAAGTTATTTTACTAAACAATTGCAGCATGGAAGGTGTTTATAAGCCATTTATTAAATGGCTTATAAACACCTTCCACACTGCAATTGTTTTCGTTTCAGCACACAATCTCAGATCAGGTCGCTTGCTATGCAAGTACATCTCCGTAATATTTTACTAAATTTTTAGTTATATTTAAAATTAATTGAAAGAAACACTGAGCATCTCAACAGAAATATGGTAGCAAAAAGGTTACCAGAAATATGGTAACAAAAGAAAGGGCACATTGGAGAACAAAACTCTTGGATGAGTTTCTATGTAAGGTATACATATTTATTCAGACTGATTTGAATTAATCATGCATTATCTTATGACTTTGAGATTTCAATGGTGTGAATGTTTATTTTTAGAATAATATTGTAGGATAAGTGTGAGAGGCCGGATCTGGCCACTTTCGAGATAACATAAGTAGATTATTTTGGCCAGATATGGCTGATTTAAATGCTAAAGGGTTAATAAGGACTGATCTGGGATTAAACACCACCACCATAACACTAATATAACCACCCCCAACACCACTACTACACTCGCAAAAAATTACTTAGTGGTGGTCACCATCATTACTATTATGACTTTCACAGAAAATGATAGATAGACAAATAAATGGTAACACTGAAAGAAGAAAACATTGTAAAGTAAAAAGAAACGGGAAAAAAAAAAAAGAATTTAAAAGAATAAGTAAAAAATAAAACATCCTTTCGAAACATCTTGAGAAGATCAATACGCAGAAATCTATTTTAAAATTGTGAATTGTGATTAAATTGTGAAAATTTTTTAATAAAAATTGGTGAAATTTTCAATAAAAATTCAGACGAAAAACAACACAAAAAGAAAGAAAGAAAAAAAAGAGACAAAAAAAACCAAAAAAACCCTAACAAATATTGAAACACTTAGAGGTGACGGTGAGAGTGATGATGTGATAATGATTTAGTAGTTGTGGTGGTAGTAGTAATAGTTGTGGTGGTAGTAGATTAGAAAAACGCAATGGAATGAAGGTCAAAGTGAGATGATGAATTCACCTTGAAAAATCAAAATTTAACAAGTCTCATAGTTAGATGAGGAGTGGTGGAGGAGAAAGTACGTGGATATATATCGATGGATTTCAAATCAATGATTTATTTCTATCTTAAGCTCATGTGAAATTGTTAAAAGAAAAAAAAAAAATGAAATCTACTAGTATACTCGTGTTGTCAAAAACAATGATAACAGTTTCATTAAATACAAAGGCAAAGTCGACCTCGGCAAAATTTGAACTCAGAACGTAGCGGCAGACGAAATACCGCTAAGCATTTTGCCCGGCGTGCTAACGTTTCTGCCAGCTCACTGGACTTCTTTCAGTTTCTGCCTACCAAATCCATTCACAAGACTTTAGTTGGCCCAAGGCTACAGTTGAATACACTTGCCCAAGGTGCCATACAGTGGGACTGAACCTGAAACCACATGGTTGGGAAGCAAACTTTTTACCACACAACCATACTTGTGTTATATGTCTGCATTATATTTATGTCTAGATACAGCAGTTTCACATTCCTATCTGCTTTAATGTAGGAAGCAGCAAAGGGAAAAATT
>NC_068994.1:50661211-50664325 GCF_001194135.2 Octopus bimaculoides | reverse complement strand
TGTAAAGCATTTAGTCTGGTACCAAACCTTTTCCCTTCAAATTTATCTTCATCATGAAATAAACTACATTAGCAGGATTATAGGAATACTTGAAATGTTTGGCATCAGAAACTAGTGTATTAGCACTAAAAAAAAAAAAAATGGTACCAAATGAGCAATGCAATGTCTTTGCATATAACAAAGAGACACCGAAGCATTCCTTCATTTGGTCTTTAAATTTTCCAAATAGTTGCTGAGTCACTATTTTTTTAGGTTTTAGGTAAGTAGTGTTTGTATTGTTGTATTGGTGTATTGCAATGAAATTACATGAAAGATTTTCCTAACTGTGACATATAACCATCATTGTTTTAATTACTCTTTTACTCTTTTCAGTCATTTGACTGTGGCCATGCTGGAGCACCGCCTTTAGTCAAGCAAATCAACCCCAGGACTTATTCTTTGGAAGCCTAGTACTTATTCTATCGGTCTCTTTTGCCGAACAACTAAATTACGGGGACGTAAACACACCAGCATCGGTTGTTAAGCGATGGGGGGGGGGAACACAGACACACACATACATATATATATATATCACGGTGGTGCACCAGCATGACCGCAGCCACTTGGCTGAAACACATAAATAAATAAATACGTATACATATATACGACAGGCTTCTTTCAGTTTCCGTCTACCAAATCCACTCACAAGGCTTTGGTCAATTTTCTCGACTAAAGGCCGCAGTCAAATGACTGAAACAAGTAAAAGAGAGAAAGAGGAAAAGTGAGAGAGAGAGAGAGAGAGAGAATGAATGAGAGAGAGAGAATGAGAGAGAGAGAGAGAGAGAGAGAGCTAGCTAGCTCCTATGTAACAAGAAGCTGCTTGCTGAATTTTATGTAAAATACTCAGTTTTTACAGATGAAAATGCTGATTATGTTTCCATTTTACATCAGTGCTTACATCTACATATAAAAAAAAAGGAAAAAAATCATCCCTACCCACAAAAAAAAAAAACGAAGCAGAATCATGTTGATTGGAAAATTTCATAATTACTTTCAGTTAAAAAGTATTTAATTAATAAATACATGAAAAGAAATTCAATTATTTATTTTTAAAATGCACATGGAAAATCAAAAACAGAAAAACCACCCATAGATTAAACACACATTACACACCATACTGCATTTCAAATACCATTCTATTTTGAAGACTTCTACATTATTGGATTACCAAACTAATGGTTCCTGACCTATATATATATATTTTTTTCATATCCTGCAGGTGGGATATGAAGGAGTGGAGAGAGGGTGGCAGAGAGACTAAAAGATCATAATTAGAATTTATGCAAAACACTAAATTCAATTTTATTAACCATCTATGTACTTTCTTGTTCATTGTATTTCATTTCTACAAACATCATAATTGTTTATAAATATTAAAGGAATGTGATAGAGATAAATCTTTAACCCTTTAGCATTTAAACTGGCCATATCTAGCTCAAATATTCTACTTGTTTTATGATAACACTGGCCAGATCTGGCCTCTCACACTTAACTTACAATGTTGTTCTAAAAATGAGGGAATTACAAGGTAGTGCATGGTTAATTCAAAACAATGTGATTAAAGAAGTATTACATTTGACAGTAATCTGAATACTAAAAGGTTAAAGAAAAAAAGGAAGAAAAATTGTTTAAGGTAGTTAACAGAGCAGAGGATGGGGTGGAGACTTTCTCTGACAGGTGAAGTTTATGAGATCCCCCTAAAAAGGGCCTATGGGTCAATGACTGCTCAGAAAACTGGGCATGGGGGATCTGGTACAAAGATTTAACAGGGTGGGGATGGTATTAAAAATCCACACAATAGTTTAGGCCTATCCTCCAAGGTGAACTTTGCTCTGGTAGGAAGCAGTACAACAGTCAGGTAGCAGGCTGTTTTGAGTTCAAATTTTTGTAGTTCTCTTTTGTCCTGGACAAAGTTAGATAAAATATTTCACAATAATGTACAATACAGTAAAATACAAACTGTTCTTGTATTAGAATAAAAAAAAAAAAGAAGTTACACTTCTAAGACAAGGTGCACACAAAGAAAGAGAAAATCAATATATTTAAGGAGGTGCTCCAGCATGGCTGTAGTCAAATGACTGAAACAAATAAAAGAATATAGCTCCTTGGTCTCTCCTTCATATAACACAGATAATCAGTGCAATAGCTATAGCTTGCCTACAACGAAAATTAATTAAATGCTAAGATTTTAATGTAAATGGAATTAAGCTTTATGAAATAACCAATTTGAGGCAGAAAACAGTAACAAGAAACATCAGAGTCACTGATGGAAATTGAACTCTGCACCTGTTGCTTGTCAGGCAACTGTGATACTGATTACACACACCACAGGACAACTCCACATTCCAACACCTCAAAATAGATATGTTTCTTCTGTTGTTTTCACTGAATCATTTTATCTTCTGAATGATAAAAATTGTCATTAGTAGCATAGCTTGTCCTGCTAGTGCTAAGTGACTGATGAATTACCTCCTGGAGATATAAAGGGTGGGTAGAGAAATAATTTATGGAATCTAGTTTTAGAGAAAGGAATGTTAATGTAATCCAGTAGTAACTGTGTCAGGACAGTTCTTTTGCTACTAACAGCAGTAAGCTATTATTACTTGTAGTTCCAATTTACAACTAAACTGAGTCATTAAGTAGTGTCTCTGTTAAGAAAATAAGCATGCACTTAGGGCATCAAGGGAAGGAGGTGGGGCACCACAGAAATGGTAAATGGTTTACGGCACAAAAGAAATCACTTTAAACTTGTTAAAATAATATTCGGGATGCCATTATCTCTATTGAGTATAGAATCAGATGTGTTACCTAAGATTAATCTTGAGGAACTGATCAAAGACTTTGCAATTCAAAAAAGCAGGAGGAAACTTTTCAAATATAAAGTGGAAGTAGACAAAAATAAACATTATTTTCCCTTTTACTGTTTTGTTTTGTTTTGAAAAATAAAAAATTATTTTATGGCTTATTATTGCTATTATTTTGAATTACATAATCTTTTATGGGGGCAATAAAATATTTTAAGTGCTTAGGGCTTTAATGGGTCTTAATCCGGCCCTGTATGAACACATTGCAGTA
>NC_068994.1:50660112-50661201 GCF_001194135.2 Octopus bimaculoides | reverse complement strand
TATATATATACATATATATGCTCTGGGCTATACTTCCACTACCAACCCATCCCAATGCAATGGAAGCAACTGCTTATTACCTGCCTGCATTGAGTGAAAAATATATTGAAAAGAGAAACAAAAAATAGAGATGATGGTTTATAAAGTTTGAAGAAGAAAGAAAGGTATTGAGATGAAAATGCAATAAAACAATGCCCAACCCCCTCCTTCTCTTCCTATCTATCTAACTGTTATATGTCTCAGATTTCCTCTAACTTCCTGTAGATGAGACAAGAAAATATTTATAACATTTTCTATTCTCTTTCTTCTCATTTCTACCCTATGATTATATATATATATATATATATATCTTTATATATATTCATGCAAAAAATAAATATATAAGGTAGATAAATATATAAATAAGGTCAGTAAAAAAACTGTTGACAGCTATTATCTTCTTACAAAAAAAAATATCTTTTACCTAATTTGTTCCATACAAGGAGAGAGTTGGACATAATTACGCTTATGTTACAGCGAAAATTAGAGAGAGGCATGCAGGGTGCACACAGGAATATTTGAAATAATCTACAAAAAAATTTTTTTCTTTTTGGTTGGGAGTCTTGCTTGCTTCAACTTTTGTTTGTTAAATTTTTTAAGAATTACATTTTTGTTTGATCAGCTGTTTGGTTGATTGGCAGTATTTTTTTTTTTTTTTTTTTTTTCATATTCTGATATGAAGTCCAAAGCAGTTAAAAGGAAAATCTGGTGAAAAATGTTATTGATGGTGGAACAATAATAATTCTTTCTAATTTTTGGTGAACCAGTGGTTCTCAGCCATTTTTCTTATCTATGCACCTCTTTGATTTCTATTTTATCCTGGTGGACCCCCTTAGCCATTCACTCTTTTCAAAATTCCTGCTTTGTGCTTCCACACATTAACTTGTGTAGGTTGAACTACAGAAAACAGAGAAAGAAACTGAGCTGTTTCTTGCAATAAATACACCGAAAGCAAAATTTTTTTCACAGACTCCTAAAATACTACTCTAGATCTCCAATTAACTATTTTGCATGCGTTGACCCCCACCCAATCTTATATGCCCCCCCCCC
>NC_068994.1:50650981-50659952 GCF_001194135.2 Octopus bimaculoides | reverse complement strand
CCCCAGTTGAGAACCAGTAAATCAAATCCATGAAGAGGGCGGTGCCCTAGGATGGAGGTAGTCCAATGACTGAAAGTCGGTAAAAGAAAAAAAAAAAATCAAAAAAAAAAAAAGAGAGGAAAAATAAACAAGATTCCTTAAGAATCTGAGGTCAATATCTGTAGGATATGAAGTCATAAAGTAAAAAGACAAAAGGTGTTTATTTAGTTAGGTTTGTTGTTCTTTCTGCTGAGTCACTATCTTGACAGATAAGAAGAGATTGAATGTTGTTACTGTTTAGCTCTAGTTCAGCTCTTATCAAGACATCTTAAGAGGGAAAACGTTCTAATGTATGACCACACCAAATTTTGATTTTTTTTCAGATACAATGTATCTAGAAATTTACAACTATATGATCCAGTGTGTATGTGTGTGTGTGCGTGTGTGTATATGTGTGTGTGCAAAATGAATTTCTAAACCACACAGCTGCTCCTACCCCCACTGACATGGTTAAAATGCATCCAAGCCAAGGTACACAGTAATTTTTTTTCAACCAGTGTATCATGGGCCATATAAAATCAGTGTAGCTTTATCTAATTTGTCTTTGAGACAACATTAAGTGATTCAAGGGAGTTTTGGTGGTCCTTCTATCACACTTTCTCATTGGTTATATAACAATATTGGTTTCTTATTGAGGCACAAGGATAATTTTAATAAGGAAAAGAAGATAATTAATGGAATCAACACCAGGACATGACAGGGTTATAGTTTATCAATTCCAGAGGAATGAAGAACATAGTATATCTATTCCTGCCACAGCAGGACACTATAAAGGAAGAGAGATGTAGAAGGATAAATAAGATTAAATACAGCAGAGCATTTAACCTTATGGTCTTCTGTTTCTATCAAACGTTCAAACCATGGTAATATCTCAGCATTCAAACTATAATAATATTGAAATGAAGACAGATGTGAATGGAACTTAGAGCCAGGAGGGATAAAATTCAATCAAACATAAATTGCCAAATAAATGGTTACCATCTGGAGCAGTGGTTTGCAACCTTTCTTTGCTTATGGACCCGTTTGATTACTATTTTACTCAACTGGATCCCCATAGACATTCGATGTTTAAAACAGTCTTATTATATTTTCATAATTAAATATTATTAGGAATTGTATAAAATTAATTGTTAAAACATTGTGTATTGGTAGAAGTATAAACAATTTATTGCAGATAAATTTTAACAAAGAAAAATTTTATATGGACTTTGTTTGAAAACCACTGAGCTAGAGTAAGGTAAAAAGTCCCAGGGGCATACGTACAACCCACCCTTACATATGGTTCTGTAATCTGGAACATCAACAAACAAGTGCAAAAGTTCATCAATGCTGCAGAGGTATGATTCCTTAGAAGGATGCTCTTGTCCTATGCAGATGGAGTGACAAACATCAAAATCTTTAGACAAGCAAGAGCCATGGGAAAGCTTCTCAATCACATAAAGACAACAGGCTCATTTCATTGGACACTTATATAGAAAGAAGCCTTGAGCACAAGGTGACAACCAAGAAACTGAAAGGAAGAAGCCAGGGAATACAGAGAGAGAAGATATTCACAGGGCTATCAGCTGGCTTTAGAAAGGCTGGCTCAGTGATATGATAAGTTGTGTATAGGGCAGGAGGCATGGCAGTCCTTGAACAAAGATACCTGTAGGCATGGCACAAGAGAGAGAGAGAGAAAGAGAGAGTAGAGAAGAGAATAAACCTAATTACTGTTGAAATGTTAGTCTGTCACTCTGTAGACACATTTCATTTTATTTTTTTTAAAATTATATATCACATTTGGCGAGCAATAACAACATTGGTTACAGGTTTTCATTAGGTCAATCACTGGTTCACTGCATTTCTGGTGGCAAGAATCACAAGGAATTGTCTGTGCAGTTAAGATAGAACAAATACCAAAGCACAGTTTGGCATTTGTTCTAAATACCAAAGAGTGCTTTTGGTATTTGGTTATCTCACTATGGCTACATCTTTTACTGATATGCTTGGATGAAAGATATGTAAACACAAATAGACCAGATATCATTTTAGGCCTATTTTTTCCATACTAGCACAAACTGGATGGGCCTTTTCTAGTACAATAAGCCACCACTTGATGTGATGCCATGGGTCCTTGTTATTTCCTCTGTGAAATTCAAACTATGAAGATCAGCTTTCATCACTTCCTTTCCTGTCTTCTTCGGTTTTCTTCTTCTGTGAGTGTTCCAAGTGGAACCAGCAGGTTTCTATTCTCTTGGATCACTTGGCACTTCTTTACTCAAGAGCCTTCTTTATACACACCATGTCTGAGCAATACCTTGTGAGTGAATTTGATAGGTGGAAACAGAAAGAAGCCTGTGTAGCCTTTTGTTTGTGTGTGTGTGTATGTGTTTGCTGTGTGAGTCTGTATATTCATGTGTATCTGCATACATGCTGGTGCATATGTCTGTATATATGCATGTGTATCTGAATGTGTGTGTTGTGTGGTTGTTTATATCTGTGCTCAACAAAGGTTGCTACAAAAGATACTTATTGGTACTGTCTGCTTCTCTCACATCTTTGAAGGTGTGTGAAATAAGTGGTCCCTTACTTGTGACAGGCAAGACGTCCAGCTATTAAAATAATGCCCCAAATAGTATATTTATCTAACCCATGCTAACATGGGAAAGCAAACAAACAAATTTGCAAACATATATAGAGATAAATAAATGTCCTCATTCCAATGCAGAAAATACAATAGCCCTTTTGTATAACAATATAGTCACAATTATTTCCCCACATAATCTTACGTATTGCTAATTAGAGAATTCTGATTGCATTACTTTATATGTAATTATATGCTTTAAGTAACCGAAATAACACTAACCATATTCAAGAGAGCTTTATGGAATGTATTATGTAACTGAAGTGACCTAGTTAAGAATAATACGACTGATGCTTGTGATCTAGAGACTAGGGTACAAGCTGGGGCGAGTCAGAAGCTCAGAAAAAAAAAGATTGCTCTATATTGGTGGTTTAACCTGTTATAAATAACAGCAGTCAAATCAATCCCCACCATCACATCCTACAAACACAATTAATGTAGGGCTATAATTATTGGGGTGGGGTAACAAAAGAAAACATGAGTAGGCTATAGATGTAACCTCTCTGATCTGCTTAGTCAAGGCTGGCATGGGCCAAACACCAGCAATAACAACATATTGCCATTTGGTGGCAACAACTGAGATTTTCTTCTTCAATACAACAGCAACTACAAGAGAGGTATAGATCTGGTTTAGCCCAAGAGCATACCTAATCCAGTAGACATATGCAATCAAAGACTCTCCAATTTAATGTGTGTGTTTGTATCTCTCTTTCATATATATATATATATATATATATATATATGTGTGTGTGTGTGTGTCCGCTTTCCATGCTAGCATGGGTTGGACGATTTGACTGAGGACTGGTGAAACCAGATGGCTACACCAGGCTCCAATCTGATTTGGCAGAGTTTCTACAGCTGGATGCCCTTCCTAACGCCAACCACTCTGAGAGTGTAGTGGGTGCTTTTACGTGCCACCGGCAAGAAGGCCAGTCAGGCAGTACTGCCAACGGCCTCGCTCCAAATGGTGTATTTTATGTGCCACCTGCACAGGAGCCAGTCCAGCGGCACTGGCAACAATCTCATTCAAATGACTTTTCCCATGCCACCGGCACAAGTGCCAGTTACGTGAAGCTGCGGCACAAGTGCCAGGAAGGCGACGCTGGTTGAATGGCAGGTAAAAAGCACCATCCGAACATGGTCGATGCCAGGACTGCCTGACTGGCTCCTGTGCCAGTGGCACATAAAAAGCACCCACTACACTCTTGGAGTGGTTGGCGTTAGGAAGGGCATCCAGCTGTAGAAACATTGCCAGATCAGATTGGAGCCCGGTGCAGCCACTGGCTCTCCAGACCTCAGTCAAACCATCCAACCCATGCCAGCATGGAAAACGGAGATTAAATGATGATGATGATATATATAACAAGTTAGTCAGAAGAGGAGCTGCAATGTTCATGACCATTGCAGGACATTCCAGAATAGGGAATTACAGAGTTTCAGACAATTAAATATTTGGTTTGTATATTTCCTGTTTACAGTAAAGAACAACGAAGAAGGAGGGAATTTCAAAGAGTTGCATCCCATGGGAGAATGAGATAGCCAAGTGTTTAGTGTCACATTATGCATATGGGGTTTACAAACAACAATAACATTTATATTCTTGTATTAAAAATAAATAAATCAAGTTGGAATATTTATTTGCCTTATGACCAACATTTAAGAAATGAATTCAAAGAATTTGATAAATAAGATTTTCTTTATTCTTTATCACTTAAAATAGATTTTTGATTTATTCTTATTTTTCAGGCGTGGCTGTGTGGTTAGAAGTCTGATTCTCAACTACAAAGTTCCAGGTTCATAACATTTTTATTGTTGGTTTCTCCCGCAAAAATGGTTGTGATTTTCATAACTGGCATGCAAAACTATGTCAGTAGAAATTCTCAACAAAATCTGAACATAGGCTTAGGCACAGCGGTGCGGCAAGAAGCTTGCTTCTCAACCACATGGTTTGGGGTTCACTTCTACTGTGTGACACCTTGGGCAAGTGTCTTCTTCTAATACAGCCTGTGAGTGGATTTGGTAGATGGAACTGAAACAAGCTTGTCATGTGTATGTGTATGTGTATATATATATATATATATATATATATATATATATACACACACACATGCGTGTGTCTGTGTTTGTTCCCCCACCATCTCTTGACCACTGATGTTGGTTTGTTTACATCCCTATAACTTAGCGATTCAGCAAAAAGATATAAATCAGGGATAGGCAACTTTTCGTCAAATGGGGGCCGCATCGTACCATTTCCAAGTGGGAGAGGGGCCACATGATAAAACACATATGCATGAAATATTACTTGCTCATTTTACACTGAATTTTTTGAAGGTCTTAATTTTATTCGTCTAAGTTTGAAAGTTTATTTGTCTTAGTACGAAATTTTATTTGTCCTAGCATGAAATTAGTAACCTAGAAACTCCTCAACGGCTGCAGGTTGCCCATGCATGATATAATTAGTATAAGCACCAAAGTTTTAAAAACATCAAATACTGAGGCCAAGTTGGCTAAATCCAGCATAGCTTGGAGTCCAATAATGACTGAAACAAGTAAAATATTGGCTAAATAAAAACAGTGAATGGGTGGGGGAACATTGTTTTTTTCAGTGACATGAGGACAAAGGTAAAATAGCTCAGAAAACAGGGTGAAAAAAAAAATGTAGTGTGTTGTAGTTTGCTTGAAGCGTTGTAGTATAGAAGTAAAGTAATAAATGAAATGAAGAAAGCTTCTGACAATGCAGGGATGAAAGTTGAAAAACCTTTTTATATCTTGGGCGTAAAGGCCCATCTTCAGAAGGGTTCAGTTAAAGAAATGTGTGTGACCTTGACTGTACCCTTCTGAAGATGGAACTTTGTACTCAAAATATATAAAGGCTTTTCAACTTTCACCTCTGCATTGTTAGAAGCCTTCCTCATTTCATTTATTATTCTAAAACAAAAAGGTTTTGTGAAGTATTTAATCAAGCATGTAAGCATCGTGTATGAATACAGTCAGTCTATGTCCCTCTTATTTCTTCTTATATACATACAAACTCATACAGACGAGTTGAAATAGCCATGAGTAACCTATTCAAATAAGCAATGGGGAGGTTTTGAAGCAGTTGTTATTCAGCTTCAAGTCATTTCTGATTGAGGAAACCTATGACCGAAAAAAAAATTGTTTTAGGCATTTTCCTTATAAGACATCTAGGACCTTAACCGATGTAACCTTTCATTTTTATGAAGGGAGATTCTTAGCTGTTATTTTTAGTAGACCAAGCAACCAAATAGAGACTCCGGATCTATTTTAAAACGGGGGCCACAGTTTTCATTAATGTTTTACGTAGTGTTTTTGGTACCGAAAGACTTTCAAACTTCGTATACTTATCTATTTTGTGTTATAGAACAGAAAAATATTTTTGTATTTGAATTTATTTCATGTAAAAAATTGTCTTATTTCGATAATTTCAACCAATCACTGACAAGTATTCAGTTGTTTACATTTACTCCTTTGGCTCATTAAGCGATGTAAAGTGTATTTAATTTCCATACCTTCGTTTTATTTGCTTTTTTCATTTTAAATTTGCTTTAACCCTAACCCTACGGTTAGGGTTAGGGTTAATTGTTTCAGAATCGTTTGTTTATGTAGTCGGCACTTAATGTATATCGGCTGAATGGACGTCAGTGATTGGTTGAAATTACAGAAATACGACAACTTTAACATGGAATAACTTAGGGATTTCTTCTTTTTTTTAAGAAGACTAAGAGAAAAAGATGTTTTATATGACACATTCTACCAGTGTTCCAAGTTTCAAAGTGTTTCATTAAGAAAATACTGTGGCCCCCGTTTTAAAATAGATCCGAGACTCCTCTGTAGACACCGGATGGTTGAAGCATTGGAGGATAATGGAAAACTAAGACCTTGGAAGTTACAAAGACCAAACACTATTTTCTGTTTCAGTACTGAGGTATGTTGAGATGCAACCTTATGTGTTTAGTTAAGTAAAAAGGTACAAATGAAAGGAAATGTACTCTATCACCCAAAGTACAGTTTATTTACTTATTCATAGCTGATGGTTCACTCCTCTGTTACCCATAATACATACACTCACTTATCTGTGTGTGTGTGTGTGTGTGTATAACAATCTATTAGAAAGTGTTAATGTGTACACATATTCTATGTTTTTATTTATTTCAATCACTGGACTATGGCCCATGCTGGGGTATCATCTTCAATGATTGAACAAATTAATTACAGTTTATATTTTTTTAAGCCTAGTACTTAACCTATTCTGTCAGACACTTTTGCTGACCTGCTAAGTTACAAAGATGTAAACAAACTAACACTAGTCATCAAGTAGTTTGAAGACACACACACACATACTGGGCTTCCATACAGTTTTCATCTACCAATTTCATTCATAAAATAGAGCTGTAGTTGAAGACACATGCCTGAGGTGCTAGGCAATGGGACTGAACCCAGAACCATGTGATTATGAAGAGAAATTCTTAACTACACAGCCATGCCTGCAATATTCCACATAAGAAAAAAAAATGCTTATGAGAGGCTGTCTTTCATTGGTTAATTAAAAAAAAAGCGAAAAAGAAATCATTTTAAATTGAAGTAGATAGTTCATCTATGCATTTGAGAAACAGTGTGTACATTGTACTATAAAGATTTGTTGAGTGAATGGAAAAGTAATAAAAAAAATAATGAAAATGGGAAAAAAAATTAAGCTCATAGGAATTAGACCTTTGAAGAATTCGAAGACTTGAGGCAATATAAGTTAAGTGTAATGGCATGCCAAATGTTTAAAAAGGGGGTCAGAACAGTCACTAGAAAGGGTAAGGACAAGATGGAATGTGAGAAGGTCATTAATGGGAGAGAAAAAGGGAGGGAGCTAGCGAGAGAGAGAGGAACAAGCTTAATAGCCTAAGAAGCAAAACAGAAAAGTGATGATGCAGGAGCAAGGGAAAGAGAGTGAAATCCTTAAGGAAATACATTAGAGAATTGAAAATGTAGAAGAGTGGGATAGAAGAAAGACATGTTTCTGATAATCCAATATAACCATTGGAATTTGAAGAGGAATAGTGGTAGAGTCAGTAAAAGTAAAAATTGAAGTGTGTTAACGGCTATTTATTATTTTATTTATTTTAAATGGTTTTTGTCAAAGGAGAGTCCATGACATTTCAGGGGCTTGGAGACTGTTGGTGGAAGGCATAAAATAGCAAAAGCCATGGGTTATTGCCATAGGTGTCAGCCTGACCGAAAGTATTCCAGCTATGACCTACGAGCACTATGTGTATCTAGGGATAAACTGATGCCTAAGCATAGCCATAATCCATTGACTGAAAGCAGTAATATATATATATATATATATATATACACATATATATATACACACATATAAAACTCTCTTGACTCCGTTGGTCATGAATGACCATGGATGCACCTAAAAGGTCCCCCTCCGAGGTACAAGTCTGGGCGGAAAGTTGCCTCACCAGCGAACGCACAACCTAAGGTTTTTTTTATGGAAGACCAGTAGTTGCCCATGCATTCCAGCCTCCCCTCTACATGCCACCAATGTTATCCAAGGGAAAAGCAAAGGCCGACACAGCTTGGCACCAGTGACGTCCCAACTCATTTCTACAGCTGAGTGAGCTGGAGCAATGTGAAATAAAGTGTCTTGCTCAAGAACACAACAAACAGCCTGGTCTGAGCCCCCAAAACAATCATACTTTGGACCCACAATGCACCATGAGTCACTGCTCAAGATCATCCTGACAGGAAAATTGGAAAAGAGAGCAAGTGCAGTGAAATCTATGCTTCATTGACGAGGTCTTAATAATACTTGAACATGTCCAGAGTTGTCTCCCATACTTACTGAAATAATATAATATATGCAATTGACAATTTTTTTTTTTTTTTGTTCTCATAACATAATTATTTCTAGTTAACACAATAACGATCTCTGCATTAGATATATTAATGCTAGCTAACTGAACTATTTCCTTGTTTAGCAGCAGGACAATGACTTAGTAATAAAAAGTAGATTACCGATTTGAAACAATTACAAAGTGATCAGTGAGTGGTCTACATGTTGGTTATGTGGAACACTTAAGTAGTCTAGCAACTTAATATTTACCACTTAACTGACATTGTGTTTAACATACCTGGTAATATATAAAATGAAAAAAAAAAATTAAATATAAGCCAAATATCTCTCTTTTACTCTTTTACTTGTTTCTGTCATTTGACTGTGGCCATGCTGGAGCACCGCCTTTAGTCAAGCAAATCGACCCCAGGACTTATTCTTTGTAAGCCTAGTAC
>NC_068994.1:50644961-50650971 GCF_001194135.2 Octopus bimaculoides | reverse complement strand
TAGTCAAGCAAATCGACCCCAGGACTTATTCTTTGTAAGCCTAGTACTTATTCTATCGGTCTCCTTTGCTGAACCGCTAAGTTACGGGGACGTAAACACACCAGCATTGGTAGTCATGCGATGTCGGGGGGACAAACACAGACACACAAACATATAACACATGTATGTGTTATATCTTTCAGTTTCCGTCTACCAAATCCACTCAAACCATCCAACCTATGCCAGCATGGACAACGGACATTAAATGATGATGATGATGATGATGATTTAACACATTTACTGGAATAACTACAAAGTTTAATTTTCCAGTTGAAGGGTTAAACCCATTTCTAAAATGGATGATGGACTGAGGCGGGGCCAGAAGTATAGGGTCAGTGATGTCACATGAACAGCTGAAGGGCTTTGACAGGAGAGGAGGAGGAGCAAGGGAGGTCATGTGAGTGGAAGGATGACTAGCATGGGACTCTTTTGCTGAGAGGCCGTTGCTCGAGATGGACATGGTGGTCATTATAAGCTGAGGGAATTTGTCGTTAGGTTTTGGCCAAAGGTTAGGCCAGTAGGGCTCCTATGGATATATCCTGGCTGGAAATGATAGATGTTATCAGAGGAAGTGCAAGATAGATGAGTTAAGCCTTTTCACCACTAAGCATAGATGACTAAATGTTTACAAATTTATTATCAGTATCTTTGAAAGCCCAACGTGAAAACAAAAAGAAAAAAAACAAACAAACATATTTATTTATATAAACAGAAAAGCAATTTCCTTATTATGGAGGAATTGAAAGAAGCTAACAAATAGGCAAGAAGAACAATAAACAAATCTAGACTTATAATAATACACGGATGCATACGTATGTAGGAGGAGACAAAATAATTGTTTTGAGTATTCTAAAAATGTACAGAGGAAGTGGTTCTTTCACCAACCTAGTGGATCAGAAGATATGCACATGGCCTATGTTTTATGTTTGTTAAAAAACAAAAAACAAAAAAAAAAAGAAAATATTTACATTATTTACATTTGACAAATATTTGTCCTCATCTTGTTTGTTGTTAACACAATGTTTCTGCTGATATACCCTCCAGCCTTCATCAGGTGTCTCGGGGAAATTTCGAACCTGGGTTCTCATTCATGCCCTTCCTAATGCCAACCAGTCTAAGAGTGTAGTGGGTGCCTTTTACATGTCACACACTAAATATAATGTGCAGTATTAATGTCTGAGAATGAGTTCACTTGAAAGAAATACCAAAGTTGTAAGCTCAATACAATTTACAGAGAGCTGGTGCTCCAGCATGACCAAAGTCAAATGACTGAAATGAGTAAAAAAAGAAAAATGTGTTCAACTGGCCAACGAAGGTGAATGTGAATGATTTGTAGCATTTAGTGGCTGTGTGGTAAATAGCTTGCTCACCAACCACATGGTTCTAGGTTCAGTCCCACTGCGTGGCACCTTGGGCAAGTGTCTTCTACTATATATAGCCTTGGGCCGACCAAAGCCTTGTGAGTGGATTTGGTAGATGGAAACTGAAAGAAGCTTGTCGTATATATATATGTATATGTATATATATGTGTGTGTTTGTCCCCCTAACATCGCTTGACAACCGATGTTTGTGTGTTTACGTCCCCTGTAACTTAGCGGTTCCACAAAAGAGACCGATAGAATAAGTACTAGGCTTGCAAAGAATAAATCCTGGGGACGATTTACTCGACTAAAAGCGGTGCTCCAGCATGGCCGCAGTCAAATGACTGAAACAAATAAAAGAGTAAAAGAGTAACACGAAATTCTGATTCTTCTTTTGAAACTTAGATCACTTTAAAATATGGAATTTGTACAGAAGAACTAATGGCAGTTTCAAACGGTTTGGTATCAAATGGGTGAAATGCATTCTTTCAAAAGCAACTGATGTGAGAGGAAGAACAGATACTTGGACCCTCATCACTGATACAGCTTTGTCCTGTGCATCACATGTGATACATAAAAGGCAAGGGGTTAACTTGCTTCATTATTTCATGACATTAGATCTTAATTACTTAAACTTGTTTCCTAATTTTATCTTAACTTTAGATCATTAAGTGCTTGGTGAGCATAACAGCAAGTTTCTGGATTTATCAGCTTTTCAGTGATGCCAATCATCATCATTTGTATTCATGCCACTGTTAAAGATAGCCAACAAAGCACCTATCTCTATTTATGCTGCTATAATATTATAATACTCCCATTTAATACTGCTTCATTTAATGTAATGTTTATTTATTCACATTGTTTTGAATTAACAATGCATAAAATCTTGTAGCTTCAAGATCTCAGAGATGCAATTGTCTACTTTTAGAATGGAATTGTAGGATAGGTATAAGAGGCTAGCTCTGGTCAGTTTGGATATAAAATACGTGGAACATTTGGGTTGGATATGGCCAGTTTAAATGCTAAAGGGTTAATCACAGGTTATGCTTTTAGCCTGAACTATACACACGGTAGAATTACATTTGAATTATCACAAATGACATAACTGTTTTTCCCAGTTGATTCCAATGCCACAGAGTAATAGATCATGTATGGATTCATGGCTCAGTGGTTAGAGCATCAGGCTCACAATCATGAAACAGTGAGTTCAGTTCCTGGACCAGGATGTGTGTTGCGTTCTTGAGCAAGACATTTTATTTCATGTTGCTCCAGTTCACTCAGCTGTAGAAATGAATTGTGACATCACAAATCTTGGTTGAGAAAACCTCTCCATCACCATGGAAATGATATCCTAGAACCACCTTGGTTATGCTTGTACAAGTGAGGCCCTGTCCCTCCTCCTCCCTCTCTGCTCTGGCAAGCATTTACCCCACTGCATCTCATCCTTGAATACCCATGATTTCTCTATCTGTGTTGAGCAGAATAGGTACATATTACATCCCTCCACTTCCATTTCTTATCATTCTTGAAGTCATTGCTTCCACCTACTGCTCTCCTCTGCTATTCTGGCAAAAAGAGATCAATGAACCAAGTACCAGATTTACATTTAGTACTGGGGATAATTGAATTGAT
Source organism: Octopus bimaculoides (assembly GCF_001194135.2). Classification (NCBI taxonomy): domain Eukaryota; kingdom Metazoa; phylum Mollusca; class Cephalopoda; order Octopoda; family Octopodidae; genus Octopus; species Octopus bimaculoides. The sequence goes on along the minus strand of NC_068994.1, from coordinate 50,647,939 downwards.
TAAATCGTTAAAGATGGTTCCTCAACATAGCTGCATTCCAATGACTGAAGTAAGAAATTATACATACATGGTTGTGTGGTAAGAAGCTTCTTTCCCAGCCACATGGTTCCAGGTTCAGTCCCACTGCGTGACACCTTGGGCTAGTGTCTTCTACTATAGCCTTGGGCAGACCAAAGCCTTACGAGTGGATTTGGTACACAGAAACTGAAAGAAGTTGTATATATATCCAGCTGTAGAAACTCTGCCAAATCAGATTGGAGCCTGGTGTTGCCATCCAGTTTCACCAGTCCTCAGTCAAATCGTCCAACCCATGCTAGCATGGATAGTGGACGTTAAACGACGACGATGATGATATATATATATGTATATATCTATGTGTGTGTGTGTCTTTGTGTCTGTTTTGTTCCCCCATCACCACTTGACAACTGGTGTTGGCACATATATGTCCCTGTAACTTAGCAGTTAAGCCAAAAGAGATTGATAAAATAAGTACTAGGTTTAAAAAATAAGTCCTGGGGTCGATTTGTTCGACTAAAAACCCCTCAAGGTGGTGCTCCAGCATGGCTGCAGTCAAATGACTGAAAACAAATAATATATATATCTATATATATATATATAAAGTGAAAAGCTCTGTTGGTGATATCTTGTTACTTGGGTTTGGTGTACACTGGGCAGTCTGTGGCCCCTTGACTTTGTTTGCATCATATAATTTGTACCTACATGCACATGGACAAATAATGTGTCGGAGCAGCAGTAGTCTATCGAACTCATCCTCACCCTCAAATTAATGTCCATTTTTTTATGCTTGCATGGGTTGGACAGCTTGATAAGAGCTGGTAATGCCAAGGGCTGCACCTGGTTCCATAGTCTGTTTTTGGCTTGGTTTCTACAGCTGGGTGTCCTTCCTAATTCGTTACAGAGTATACTAGGAGCTTTTCATGTGGCACCATCACCAAGTGGCACAGTAAATATTTCCTGTAGATCAATAATGGAATAAAATGCAGTGCTGAAGCTGACTGGGAAGATTTGAACTTGGTCATTAATTAAAAAAATTAACTACTGCCCAGTGTATTACTGTTTGTGCTACCCTTACAGACCTGAAATAATATCACAATAATTTATATTAAGATGATAGTAATATTAATGGTTTCAAATTTTGGCATGGGGCCAGTAATTTTAAGTTGTGAGGATAAGTTGCATACATATATGTATTTTTTGATTTTACTCTGGATGTTTTTGAAATAGGTAAGGATTCGAAGTTAAAGTTTCATCTTATATATTTGAAAGGATTAATAAAGTTTGTTGATTAAGTTATCATCAGTTGTGTTCATGGAACCTTTTGCAAGAAGCAAAGGAACTCTTGTAAATGCTTCCCTAATGCGGCAAAGCAAGTGAGCCTGCTAGTGTTAGATCAGTATGAAAGATTTTAGGTGTTAACTGTAATAACATTGCTTTCACTGAAGTTCTCAAAGGCAAGGAAGAATTCTTGTGTGAGACACGAGAGGAAGTCTCCAGTGGTTTTGACACTATGAAAGCCAGAATGGTAGTGATTGAGAATAGTGAAAGATTCAAGGTTGGTATAAGAGGTGATTATTTATAACTACTTCGCTTACTTTCGATAAGTTTGAAGTGAGAACAATGGAATAGCAGTTGGCAAGGTGAGAGAGGTTGCCTTTCTTTGGGATGGGACATAGTGTAGCAAGTTTCCAGAGATTGGGATAGATTGGTGTAGAAGGAGTTAAACTGAAGCGAATGACAAGGATAAGAGCTAGTTTTAAAGATAGTTTGAGGGCTATGAAAAAAAAATGAAAGAACTGTGATGGGCTACAATCCAAAGGCCCATGGTTAGAGTATATCTGAAGTGGGGTAATTTATGAATAGAATGGACTGAGTAACATGATTTCAGAATACCAATAGCACAAATTGCTCTAAGCTGGACAAGTCAGAAGGTTCACTGATAAGAAGTGGACCTTTCCAAGTTGCCGAGTGATACCAATGAAATCAGAACAAAGTCGGTCTCTGAGACAATGGGAAAACAATTTACTTAAACGAAGAAAGGTGCAATGAAGAAAGAATTCAAAGTACATGGTGACCTTGAATATATAACAACATCTGGTACTTAGTCAATATAAACACACACACACAGCCAGGTATATATATATGTGTGTACATAAAGATATGCATGCATGAGAGAGCACAATGAAATATTGGATGTTATAATCTAGATGCGAGTCTCAGACATGTTGGTTCTAGATCCAGCAAGTTTGAATTGTGTAATAATAATATATTAAAACTGAAACCCTCAGCTGGTTAAGGTGACATAGTTTGTTCTTTTCCAAACACACAAGTTCTCTGCCCATTGACTGACATATTATAGCAAGATCCAACTTTGTAATGAAATAATTTCTTCACAAATAGGTATATGTATGTTTGCTGTTGTTGTTGTTGTTGTTCAATCTTGGTGATTTATGTTATTAAGATCAGAAAAGCCTTGTCCATTGCCAAATTTTTACCCCCCATGACATTACATATTTTAAGCTCTGGTTTTCTGTTCAGTGTCTGTGTTTGTTTTAGGCATTGCAGATAATACTTATATATTATATATATATATATATATATATATGCATACATACATACAGGTACACAAATGCACACATGCATATAAACACATACACACAAAGATGTGCAAATAGATATATATAGCCATACATAGATTTCCATAAACATAGTTATTGATATACAGACATATACACACATACATCATAGATATACACAGGCATACACACATACATCCACAGATATATAACGGATGGAAACACATACAAGTAGTTATACATAGACATATTTACATAGCTAAGCATACGTATATGTGAAATCTCTCACATATATATACACAGCTATACAGAGACACATATACATTGATTTCCATAAATACATTTATTGATGTAGACATATACACACATACATAGATATACACA
>NC_068994.1:50636202-50640693 GCF_001194135.2 Octopus bimaculoides | reverse complement strand
AGGTATATGTATGTTTGCTGTTGTTGTTGTTGTTGTTCAATCTTGGTGATTTATGTTATTAAGATCAGAAAAGCCTTGTCCATTGCCAAATTTTTACCCCCCATGACATTACATATTTTAAGCTCTGGTTTTCTGTTCAGTGTCTGTGTTTGTTTTAGGCATTGCAGATAATACTTATATATTATATATATATATATAGAAATATATAGGATTATATAGCTTTGTTTATTGAAGCAAGGAAAAATTTATATATATATATAATACATATATATATATATGTATATACATATATATGTATAGATAGATATATGTGTATATCATATATTGTATATTTATATACGGAGTGAAAGGAATGAATTTTTTCGTCTGAAAAGGAATTTATTTAATTTCAAATTTGAAAAAAAAAATAACAACCAAAAAAAAAAAAGGAATTTAATTGTTTCTGTAACAGAAAAGAAAAAAAAAATACAACAAAATACCCCCTCCACCGCAAAAATCCATACTCCCCCCCCCAACCAATTAACCAATCTGTGGAAGAAGCGTGAAAATAGAGGAAACTATAACAAAAACCACTTGAGAGAGAAAGAGGGAGAGAGAGAAAGCGAGTGAGTGAGAAAGAAAGAGAACGAAAGAGAGAGGGAGGGAGAAAGAAAGAGAGGGAGAGATAATTATTAAAAGTCGACCGCTGACGGAGGATATATTTTTACCCCTGCTTTTAAATTATCGGTTTTATCAAGGTATATATATTTATTATTATCTATCCATTTATTTATGTGTATCGTTTTATATCGTGTATATATATATATAGTTATACTTATATATATATATATCGAATTATGTGTGTTTTCAAGTTCGGTTTGGCCATGAAGGCTAAGCCAATGCTGGAGCACTTGCCGTTGAAATCTATCTATATATATGTGCAATATTTATATGTATTTATATTTTCGTATTTTGCTTACTACTGTATCATTCTTTGCAACCCGTTATTATTATATGAAATATGTAACACACACACACATAGATTTCTTAAATATGATTTATTAATTGCTGTTGGTGTTGCCTAGTTCTGTTCCTGTTTTTATTCTTTTAAATATTCCCCACTGCTTATGTTTAAGTATGTAAATGTCTAAGCTCTATTATATATTGTTTTTTGTATATCTGGATGCACATTTACACTGTAAATGTATATAATATACGCATCTATATAATCCACACACACACACATATATACATCTAGTATACATCTTTAATTAAGAGTCTTTTGTAGGCAAATGTTTCTCTGTACATACACGTGTAAATGTATATATATATATATGTGTGTGTGTGTGTGTGTGTGTGTAAGTATATATAATATAAGTATAGAAAAGAAATGTTTATGTATTGATGTGTGTGTGTATTTCCACGTATATGTGTGTACATGTATGTGTAGTGATTGTGAGTGCGCGTCGGGTCCCCCCCTCTTTTTCCTATTATCTCTTTTGCAGCTCTCCCGCTCCAAATATTTTAATTTTTTTATTCGCCCTCCCCACTTTCCTACCTTTCCACATTACTAAATCTTTTTACTCCATCTTCATAGAGAATTAAAAATAAATATTCCAGTCTCTTCAACCATTTAAATTTAAATTCCAAGCACACACACACACACACACATTTATATTTTGTCAAGATGACAGCGACGGTCGTATTTGATTATATTATACTATAAAGAAACATCGACGGTGCCCGCCATCGCTTTTCTTATTAGATTCAATCTCATGTGTAAATCAATCGCTCTTAACTTGATTATCTCGAATCTTCATATATATATATACATATATAAATATGTATATATATATATGATGTAGTGTGTATAATCTATGTGTTTATGAAGCACAACTTTATAGTTTACAGGGTTAAAATTAATACGGCGCCAACTAGGGGCAAAATTAAACCATCCGATTACAGGAGTGAAACTTAATATATAAAACATAGATTCATATATCTTTATACTATTATAATACTAAGGCTGCTTTGTATATAATGAATTAGGTGTCGAATGGGAACAAAAAATTATTTGATATCGTCTAATGTATTTAATTAATTGTTAAATCACCTTTCTATTTGTTCTTTCCCTTTTGCTTTCTTTGTGCTTTGATCTCTCTCTCTCTCTATATATATATATACATATATATATATATATATATATATACATATATATATCTTTGTGTGTGTATGTAAATGTGTTCCGATCAGTCACATCTGTGCAAACGGAAGATTTTCGTTATGATTTCATTGTGATCAGATGCGTTTTAGACAAATATCTAAAGCGATATGAATATGTGTATGCATTATGTATAATGTTTTGCGTGGAGACGGTGCCCCAGCATGGCCGTAGTACAGTAACTAGGATCCCACTAAAAGATATGTGTGTTTATATAGTCTAAACTTCAGTGTTTGGATGTATCGATCAAAATATACTATACTAAAGGAATCAACTACTAAATAGCGAATTAGTTTATATATATATATATATATATATATATATATATATATATAATGACCTTAGTTGTTGATGATGGTGATGGTTGGCATTGCTAGTGTTGATGTTCATCCCTAGTCTGGTCTAAACACGTTCGAGCCGAAACATTCCCGTCTTATTCACCTGGGGCTACGATATTCTGTGTGCCCTTCCTGTTTTTCTTTTCCTCCAGTTTATGATAGTAGTTCGTAGTTTTTTTTATGTAAATTAGGCTGCTATTTCGAGCATGAGGTACGACCTTGTTGAGACTTAAGTCTCGCTAGTGGGGCAAAAAGGAGGTGGCGGTGATGATGATGATGATGACGGTGGTGGTGGTGGTTGTGATGTTGATCATCATAATGGCTCTTTAAATCGCAACGGTAGCGATTCTTTCTATGCTGGTGGTGGTGGTGGTATAGTATGGTAAGCGTGGTGATAGCAAGATGTAGAAAGAGAGAATGGAGAGGGGGGGTAATCACCAAGGCTGACGGCGGCTAAATGCACTTCCATTCCACAGTCTTTTACTTCCTATCACTCCATTTCCACTCTTCGCCATTCAAATTAATCTAACTGGGAGAGTTTTCCAACTTAAAACATGCAGTTAGTCTTTTTCGACTTCATATATATACTCATGTATATCTACATACGCTCTCTCTGTCTTTCTCAGACATACATACATACGCATACATATGTAGATTTCTCTTCTCTGTTGTGGACGTTCCTTTTCTAAGTTTCATCGATCATTTAAAAATCTACAACAAAGTAATAATATAAGTTGTACATAAGCGTGTATGTATATTATATATCCCAAATTATTCACTCTTTAAAAGCGCACGAAAGACACATAAACACATTGTGATAATAATCACACGCAAGAAATACACAAACAGGCACTTGCATATATACACATATGTACACACACATATATATAACACACGTACACGCATGTATACTTGTGTATATATATATATAAAAAAAAATAAAGCGATCGACAGCGCGAAATGAAAATAAGTAGGAAAGTGGTGAATCCTTCAGTGCCATGGCATGCTATGCTAAATAAACCAAACACACAATACAGCTAAGCTTAGATCATCAGCTTCAGCGCCATCCAGCAGGCACGGTGGCCAATTTAAGAGCGATTCCACTGTGCCATTATTATATTCATTATAAAAGAGCGAAAGCCAAGTGAGCCAAACACTATATGAAAGAAAGCAAAGCATTGTTGGTTGGTTGCCGTACTGATATGGTGGCTGGCAGTGGTGATACACACGCGCACACATAAGTACATATACACAGATCATATATCTATATATGTGTATATATATATATATATATATATATATATATATTTATAAGCGACTGCGTTATATTGGATTAATGTGTTTATATATATATATATATATATATATATGTAAATCTCCATAAACACACGTGTGTGTTTATACATGTGTGGTATATATATATATATGTATGTGTGAGTATAAAGCTGGCTAGAAATTTTACCATGTGTAGTTTTGCCTTGTCCGATTCAAACGGATCTCGTTTTTAAAAATCCTTTATTCACTCTGCGCCTGCAGTTTAGGCTCGAAGCCTACCAATGATAGTATTTCTTATCCCTAATTTAACAATAATTCAAATTTAAATCTAATTTAATGCATTAAAAAAAAATCCTGTTTCCACTTGTTATATGTAATTCGAAATTCATAACAGTTCAGTGTGTGTGTGTTTTATTTTCCGTTTTAATATACAATAGAAATATATATTTTTTATTTTCAAAATTTCTGTGTGTGTAAGTCTAAAAGACAAAGGATTGGAAAGTGCGAGAAAAATATGGTAGTTATATTTTCAACTGATGTCGGAATTAAAAGGAAAAAAAGAAAAACTATGTCAACGAACGAACATGTTCGTCTGAACGAACAAGGAATCTACTAAATATCCTGCAATCTTCATATTAGCGACAACAAATATATCTTTTACATGTTAGTGTCAATCAT
>NC_068994.1:50634713-50636053 GCF_001194135.2 Octopus bimaculoides | reverse complement strand
CGGAGTTCAAATCCCACTGAAGTCGGCTTTGCCTTTCATCCTTTTGAGGTCGATAAAATAAGTATCAGTGGAGTATTGAGGTTCGATATAATCGATTAGTTCCGCCCCCCACCAAAAAAAAAAAAAAAATTCAGAACTTTTGCCTATAGTATAGCAGAAAGGGTTTTTAATTACAAAGGCAGTTTAGCTGGCAAAATTGTTAGCACGTCGGATAAAATGCTTAGCGGCATTTTTTCCGGCTCTTTTACATTTTGAAGTAAGATGAAGTACCAGTCTAAGTATTGAGGTCGATATAATTGACTTGCCCTCTCCTCTCATATATTGCTGGCCTAGTACGAAAATTAGAGAGAATTATTATTGTTAATATTATTACGTTATAAAGGTATATTGACCTTTATAGATTTCTTTCTTTGTCGAATGAAATCTGTATTTTGTTTCGTCTTTTCTTTTTTTGGTTCTTCACTGCTTTGTTGCCGCCTATAAACCTAAGTTAGCTCCGACCACCTCTGCCATCTCTAAAATCGATTATTGTTCAGAGTGAAATGATAATTAACCTTGACTTGATTATTTCCTGCAAATAGTTCGCCCAGCTAAATGCATTTTATTTCTTCTTGTTCATCTTATTATGGTAATAATTATACATATATATCTTTCACGATCTTCATGTTTGTGGTATACCATTTTATAATATATATATATATATATATATATGGCTAAAAATAATTTGGTACACTCTCCCCGCCTCTCACATTACTGGATTGCAGTAATTATGGCTCTATCACAGAATGGAAAATTTATACAAAATGGTCCCTTAACTTTCGTTCATATGATTTAGTTAGAAGCCCAGTATATACGGGAGGTGTCTTATATGGACGGAAAAGGGCGGTAGGAAAGGTGTTGAAAGTTGTGATTTAGATACACACACGTGCACTTGTACACGAACGCACTAGCACATGTACACACATGTGTCATATGTATACACACAAACGTATGTGTGTATGTATGTATATGCACATACACACACACACACACACACACACACGTATATACGTGTTTCTTTAGTTCCGTGACCGGCGTGTGAAAAATAAAGTGTTTTTTCTGTTTAATGGCTAGATATATTCACAACTTGAATAATTAGAAATAAATCTATCTCATCAAAGCGGAAGGAAAGTACCATGATTTGATTGTGGTTACTACTTTCTTAAAATTTGTGTACAAAGGTTTATTTTATTATTATTATAATTGGTGGTGGTTATAGATTTATTTATAAAACGGACCAAATAGGTAGTTTATTCCCCGTGAACACACACACACACACACACACACATATATATATATAT
>NC_068994.1:50631518-50634014 GCF_001194135.2 Octopus bimaculoides | reverse complement strand
GTATGTGTGTGTGTGTGTATATATATATATATATATATATATAGTGTGTGTGAATATATATATATATATATATATATATAGTGTGTGTGTGAATATATATATATATATATAGGTGTGTGTGAATATATATATATAGGTGTGTGTGTGTGAATATATATATAGGTGTGTGTATGTATATATATATATAGAGAGAGAGAGATGCGTGCGTGTGTGTGTGTGCACGTCAAATGTGTGTATATATATATATATAGTGTGTATATGTACGTTTGTGTCTAATGACTGTCGAATGGATGTGTATGCGTTAATTGCTAGCTACACTTACACGTGAAAAAATATATATGCATATACACATACGAATGTAATGTATGTGTGAGAAAGATAGACTAATTAATGTGCGTACTCCAAATGCAATACTCCAGTATCGTCTTTTCGTTTGTTGACAAAGAAAAACTAAAAGGAGTCAGTTTGGTCGTTTTGTTTGATGATAATAATAATGTCTATGAAGGAAGATAAAACCAAGTCTTGTACTGTTAAATATGTAGGTCGATGCTTACGGATTTTTTTTTATTTTTGGGGTAATCCAACTCGTAGGACCACCGTCAGCACATGTTCATTATTATTCTTAGCAATTCTTCATAATTTCAAATGGAAATGTACCGCTTTGTTAGCGATTCAGTATTGATCTATCTAATCGAGACCTGTTAAATGGTTTTATCCTCAGATTATAGCTATAGTTTCGGAAACCAAGCGTATAAAACACACACACATATATGTGTGTGTTGTCGCATTTAAAAGCTGTTTCTTCGATCATTTGTGTTTTATTTTTCCAGTCTGGTATTATTTTATTGATCCCTATTTGTCGAAATTCTAAGTTACGGAACACCGGTTTCTTTCTCTTTCTTTTTTTTTGTAGACCGGTGTAAATACGAAAACGGTCGTCGATGCAATTTTCTACCCTACTTTTTTTATCACTACCCGTTTGCTTTATAATACATTGGCAAGTTTTTTCCCGTGCCATTGTCAACGAGCCGGCGAACTAGATAGACATTTATATGTATAATTTTATTCACCGCTTTTCGTGTCATTTTATTATTTTTGTTTGTACACTTCAGTTTCATCTTTGCCTTCTTATTTTCCTCGACTCGTCCATTCCTCTCATCTCCACTCCTCATAAACTTTTTACTCTTCCTCCTTTTTTTAAACATATTTGACTTAATCCTCCAGAGCCCCATGGTATTTGTACATTATATACTGTGTGCGTGCTCGCGCCATTCTGTCACCTAAGTACTCTGGTTGTTGCAGGTCATCTTTTAGAATATTTTGATCTTTAGGAATGCAGAAAACGCTGATTGTATTTATGTAGTGTGTATACTTTATATACATGTGCGTGTATATACATCTGTATATAAGGCGATCTCTCTGTCATGTATATATTTGTAGTTCAAAATAACAGAAAGACAAAAGACGAAGACAGGTGTAGGAACAACAAGCAGGTGTTTTCGTTTAACGCTCGGGAAAAATTGAAAAGTCTTTTACGTTTCGAGCATATGCTCTTCAGCAGAAAGGAATAAGGGGGAAAACGGAGAGAATGAAAGAAAAAAAAACGGGGAGAGAGAAAAAGAAACAATGTATTTCATATATATATATGAAATACATATAGTCTATATAGTATGTGCAAGACATTTTATATATTTAAAAGAAAAAAAAATCGTTTATCAAGGTGTGGCTAGGAAGTTACCATATTATCAAAATCTTTTGGTTTTTTTTCTTCATCAGTAGTAAAGGATTGAAGATTAAGGAAGTAACTAAATGGCAGCAAAACAACCAATGGTCGTCTTTAAGCCATCATAACATTTGGTTATGGTGCTATTATATCCGCAAAAAGGTTTTTTCTTGAATAGGAAAATTAACCCCAACTAAATTGCTAAATTGCCTATGACAAGTGAAAGTTTTGTGTTGTTAAATATTGTTTTGTTTGAATTAATGTATTTGTTGTTGTTGTTTAGTTAGTTACAAGTTGGCTCTCATCGGGCCGATCGAATGTGATTGAAAAAGTGTTGTAGCCATGACCTCTCGTTTTAAGATATTGAGGATGTGGATTGAGGGATATATTTACTGCTGCTATTTATGGCTGTTTGATTGCCACTCATTTGGTTTTGTTGTGATGCTAGATGCTAATGCTGTTCTTTAATCCTCAAGGTTAGCATTGACGATCTGGCCGTGACTATCCCGGCTTTTTTTTTTTTGTGCAGACATAGTATTGTAAGTTCGGACTACATACTATAATGTTCCATATTTTGAAGGCAGTAGCGGGCAAATTGGCTGCTATTTCTAGCATACCAACCGGCCACGTTGAGGCTCTGATTCACCCGTCAGTTTCTATTGTATGATTTTTGAAATTCAAGCCATAGTTATGTGTTTTTAATGTGTGTGTGTGTGTGTGTCTGTTTTATCGACATTGGCTCTGTGTGTGATAAACATGCTTGCTTGTTATAT
>NC_068994.1:50626513-50631508 GCF_001194135.2 Octopus bimaculoides | reverse complement strand
ATATATATATATATATATATATATATATATATATATATAGATGTACCTTCTTGATAATAATAACGGCTATGGAAAGTTTTAAGTTGCTAGTACCAAACCATCCAGTTGAGCCAACCTGCCACTGCCTATTTCTTTGCAGCGGGCGGGCATAGAATATAATATCATCCAGGTCCCGCTTTTATGCAAATTAACACTGACATGAAGGAGTACCGAGATTGTTTTCTGGCACATAGACACTGCCGAGTACCGTGTAGAATTTATAACTGTACAGAAATAGAGAGAAGGAAAAGGAGGGTTATAGTGGTGCGTGTATTTTTTTGTGTCTGATGGAAAGAGTAGTAGGTTAGAAAGATTTGGTGGAGGGCAGTAAGAATGAAAGAAGTGAGGGGCATATAGATATGTGCGTGTTATGTAGGTAGATAGATAGATAGATAGAAAGAGAGAGAGAAGGCTGTACACAATGCATGTCTATTTCTTTCTCCTTCATCTATTTCACAAGCAAGAAATCCGATTGCGTGTAGTTTCTTATACTCTTAGTTGCTGATATATATATATATATATATATATATATATATATATATATACACACACACACACACACACACACACACACACACATATATACATGTGTGTATATATACATGTATATACACACACACACACACATGAGACTAAAAATAAGATTATGTATCGTATACATATATATGTATGCGCACACTTTTTTGTTTTTTCAAACTTTTAATCAGTATAAAGTTCCTTAAGTGACGACTCGAGGGGCCGAGAGTCGTGCATGGCACTGATCAAATTGCTAAGCACTAAACTCTCGGTCCTTGACTCACTTCTGTACCGATGAAATACAGAAAAGTATTTATATTTCTGCATTAAGTATTGTTACTCTTGCTTGTTCCACGAACCCCCCTTTGTCTCTCTCTCTCCATCTACATTCCCACCAAATACACATCATTGTATATGTATATATAATGTTAATTTCACTTTCTTTTCTACATCGCCCTTCCTACATTTCTGATTTTTGTTTCTGCTCAGCAACGAAAATATCAATTCAACCAAGTGTGTATATATATACTCATTGACTTATAATGATTTGTGTGTAATAATAGGATTTTAAAAGGAAGAAAGCAGCCTACACAATGATGAGGACTTGTTTTAAATCTTATAATTTTAGTTCAGTGGTGTGTGCATTCCTTAGAACTTGAAAACAAAAAGCCACTCCCTAAATGTGTGTGTGTGTGTGTAATTGTAATCCATCTAGTTTGATTTTTCCTTCCATACTTGGACAATTATTATATTTAAATTAGTTTTAAATGCAGAATCCCTTCCTTAGTCGTCGACTACTAGGCTCTTTTGTGAGTTTTAATTTTAATCTACAAAATTATAAATCTACTTCAGGTCTCTCTTAATCTTAATCACAGTTATTATTATAGTTTACATATTTTGTGTTAAATATTTGTGTAGTAATAATTCCATCATATTTGCATGCATGTTCCCCTTCAACCTCCATTTAAAGCTATATTTCCAAAATATTAAATTTCTAATTTTTATTTCATTTCATATTAAAAAAAAAAAGATAATTCTTTTGTAGTTATTTGCATGATGCTACGAATTTCATTTCATTGAAAGACAAGAAGAGAAAAGGATAATTTTAATGGCAGTGATGGTGTTGGTGAACCGATAGTGCTTGTTTATTTTGTATTGGTTACAAATTATATCTGTTGTATCCAATATTCTGTATTGAATACAACAGATAGTTTGAATTGCAATCGTCGTCTCGATTATTTTCCTATCAACTTTTGAAAGAAGACTAAGAAATTGGATTATATATATATATATAATGTGTGTGTGTGTGTTAGAAATATAGATTTAGTGACTTAATTCTTTCCTTGCAAGTCGATCAAATAGGACACATGGATTTTCTAGTAAATACTGTCTCAAGAAGATGGAATGATCATAACTGGAGCGCCTATGATTGATTATAAGTTCGATGAGGGGTTAAACCAAGGAATATGGTGATGTTAATAGTTTGTAATCGATTGAATTAAGCGCAGTACATACACAATTGCTGCTGCTTTGATCAAATCAATCCTTGATGCAAGAATCAAAGAAAGCAAAGTAAAACTGATGGGATTTGAACTCGAAGTTGCGAAGAGACGTTATTAAATTGAACCGCAGAAGCATTTTGTTGTTCAGTGCTCTACTGATTCTGTCTGCCATCCACTTCTCTCTTCTCTTACCCCCACCTCCCATCTTATTAACTACTAAACAGTGGTAATGAGAGCTTGGATTTAGTTATAAAGAGATAAACGTGGGAGGAGCAGTTGCGAAGTTGGAAACGAGTGAGAAAATCGTTCGCCATGCTTGCTTGCTTTTGTTTGACTTGTTTATATCATCGTTTCGGTTTGGTATTTGAAAGAAGACTGTGTCAGAACAGGCAACAACAGAGCGCTGGTTAAAATAGAAATCTCTCTCAGTATTCAAGTACCTTTTTGTTGTTTTTTTTTTTTTACAACAATTCAAATCTGACCAGCTTTTTTTTTTATATTTCTTTACGGGTTGATAAAAAATATATATAAATGAGCATTGGTGGCTTCTGTCGAATTGGTTGTTCTCTCTCCGACCCCTAAAATGTGTGACAAACAAATCCCGCTTGAGTTAATTTCGCCTTTCGTGCTTTCGTAGTCAATAAAATGAACTGGGATGGATACAATAGTCGTCAGTACTTACTTTATTTTATCGACTGGTTCCCCCTCCTATCCTCAAAATTACTGATCTTGTGCCTAAATTAAAGACTATTATTACTAATACGTTTTTTACTTTTTTTTTTTTCCGAAGTCGATTTTGTGGAATTGTCACCTATTTCTTAATCTGGCCTTTTGATGTCCTCTCCATCCGTTACTCTCATGGGTTAAATTACTAGTTGAGGGAGGACCATGACTTTCAGAAATGATTGAACGCCGATTCAAAGACCTTTCTTACTTTACTTGGTAGTATTTTGTTTTTGTTGTTTAATCTCCGATCAGATAACATCTGTAATCAAAGGAGGTACCCCGCCGTAAATATGGCTTATACGTATTATATATATTTGTGTGTATGTGTCCGTCCATTTTCAAGACGGAAGTGTTCTTTGAAGGAGAGTTTGGGTTGCTATTTCTTGTAAGTTGAACAACCACTGAGAGTATTAATTTCCAAGTTGGCTCGACCTATATAGAATACAAGTGAAACAGTTGAATCTAAGAGAGAGAGAGAGAGAGAAAGAGATCTGAGCTATTTACTGATTAATAGTGCTGAATAAATCGATAGTTTGCGTATGTGTGCGCGTGCGTGCGTATAAATTGTCCACTAGCGTTTCTGGCCTCGTCGGTCAATAGCAGTAATATATTTGAGCCGATACAATCGATTATTATTATATTCGTCTCTTTTACCAGATTTCTCATCTTGTGTTCTTGGTTGGCATTTGTTTGAACGTTCCGCACTTCATCTTGGATCTCTTTGATTCTGAATGCACCAAAACTGGCACCACCAACAACGATACTCCGTTCGAGTCAGCAAGGCGGCTCACTTTTGCTGCAAATAGCAGCCAAATCTCCCTCGAATTCTTTACCTGAACGTCTTGTCCTAAACGAACGAGTCTCTCTACATGGTGACAATCTGCTAAGAATAACAACCAAATCACATATTGTGTTTTAAAAATGGCAAAATGAAAGGACACTTTGGAGAATGTAGTCAATCCTAGATACACCATGCATGAACGCCTCTGCTCAGACATATATTTGATCAACAATTCTCTCTGGTCCTGTCATATTGGTGACATGAGTATCTCTTGTGTGTCTGGGTCAACTGTGCAACCAAGTTAGGTTCTGTATGTTGGTACATCTTGTCCTGGACACTCCGGAGTCTTTCTTTATTCACTTGGAACAGTCTGTCTTGATCCAGATTTATTAAACCGTTAAATTATTGCCGGACTGAAACTCTTTAACCGTATTTAGTGGCATCGGATTCGGACTTTGTCTTTTATTCCTTCCCCAAGTCGGATATCGTAAGTAACAAGTCATATTGCAGGCAAAATTAATCAATGTCAGGACGTACCAAAAGAGTTAATCCTGTTTTATCATAAGCATATCGAGGGTGCGAATGGAATCCTTGTAGATTATGAACCATGTATTACAAATAACAGGTCTTATTATTAATAACACTATGGCGGTGGCCTTGACAGAAACCCTAGTAAATGTTTGATACAGTATTTGCTCTATATGTATTCTCCATTTTCCAATTTTACATTCCCTCGAGTCGACATTTTTCTATTTTATTTTACTATGTTTTGATGCGTCTCAGCAGAGGGATCGATAAAGTTAGCTGCAATCATGCACTAATATCGATATATAATCGACTGCCCCTCGCCCCAAATTTGTGACTTTTGTGTAATGTATTGTAATGTATCAGAAATCATTCCGTATTATTTACAATACCTCGTAAATGAATAAATTTTCCTCTTAGTAAACGGTCTTCGGCTCCGATTTAGATAACTATACTTGCATTACTGGCTTTGATGGGAGGAAAGAAAATAATCATAAAGCATAAAAGGCCTCTCTATTCTGTAAGCCTCTCTATTCTTTTGCACTTTATAAAAACTATATGGTTTCTAATAACTCGTTGATGGATACCTGATGGTGAAAGGTCAAATGATAATGTTTGGACACACAGAGTTTCTATAACTACTTTATTCTATATTCATCACTGAACTTGGTCAGGTCTGACCGAGCAGATTTTACCTTTGAACTTAAGAGGTAGTTCAGCTGTGGCCATTTAGTTCTTTACATAGATTTAATTTATCTGGGATTACATTATTAGTGTTCCTTCTCCACTTTTTTTTTTATTTAAGACCTGAGAATATAATTAAGGAAGATTTAGCTACTATTTCTAGTATCCTTTACTTGGATTTAATTTATCTAGGATTACATTAGCGTGTCTCCCCCCCCCCCC
>NC_068994.1:50614557-50622057 GCF_001194135.2 Octopus bimaculoides | reverse complement strand
CAGGTTTAAAACAGACACGAACAATGCACATACATGCAGCAAGCCGGGTGTATTTATTGAGTATTGTGTTTTTGATGTACAGTAAGCACACATGTAATGCCTGTGTGTGGGAAACTAGTGTGTAGTTATGTGGAATGTGTACGTGTGTAATATGTAGCATGTAATGTCTGTGTATGTGTAATGTTTTGGTTTATATCTACATAATGTTTGTGTGTGCGTATATTTGTGTTTCTGAGCGAAAAACACCCCCCCCCCCCCAATTTTTTGAAAGCGAGTATCGAATCATTCTAAGTTATTGCCAACTGCGAATGAATACTCTATTACGTGTATTGAGTACTTCAAACTCATTTGAGAACTCCGTACGTACGTGTGTGTGTGTGTGTGATATCTATTCTGTGCGATATCATGCAAGTAATGTTTAATCGTTAACGCTTTCTCGGTTATCGTCGGGCATCATCCTTCGTTTTCCTTGAAATCTATTTTTGCAAAATACACACATATATATATATATATTGGTGTGTGTGTGTGTGTGCATGCATAAATTGCAAGTTTTTTGTTGCTATGTTGTCGATCATTGACTGACTACCTTCTTTTTTACTGTTTCACACATATAACACAGTAATTAATATACCTCTGTGTTCGTGTAAGTGCTTGGAGAGGAGGAGGAGGAGAAATAGAGACATGCAGTCAGTCTGAGCGGGGTAATAGGTAAGGTAGGTGCCCGCGCCCTTCTGTGTGTGTGTGCGCGTTAATCTATTTAAAGTAGGGCATTTCTAACCGTGGCTCTCTCTCTGTTCTCTTTTCTTTCCTTGTGTTGCGTTGTCTGCACTTGAAAAAAGGGCGGTGTTTGAGACCGGAGATACAGATCGTATATAAATTTATTAATACTTGGAAAGATACACGTGTGTGCATTAGTGTGTAATGATAATAATAATAATAATAATGCTATAGTGTGAATGAGTTTTTGGGACCGTTTTTCCCCCCTTTCTTTTGATTTTATTTTCTCTCTTTAGCCTCATCTTGTGCTGGTTGTATAAATGGTTTTGATACGACTTGAAAGAAATTGCCAGCTAAACTGTTTTCTTGGTATCTTAATACAAACACGTGTTTATATAGGTGTATATATATATATATATATATATATATCATAAATATACAGGGATTAGCGGATGAGTTGCTTCTCCAACATACTGAGAATTCAGAAATAGCAGTCAAAGAACTACTGATTCCAAACTACAATTTTTTTCTCTAACGGATGGCGATATTTATGGCACACACAGAACAAAAAACAGAAGAGAAAAGCAAAAACAAACCTGCCTTTAGTTAATTGGGTACGACGTTGGAGAAGCAACTCATGCTAATCCCTGTATATTTAGGATTATAAATGGTTTTACCGATAAAGGTTTTTTCATACTGAACTACTCGGCAAAATTGTTAATTATTAATTTTATTACTAATTGACAATTCCCTGCCCTATATCTGTATATATATATATATATATATATGTATGTATATACACACATATATTCACACACACACACTATTATTACTTTGAATTTGAAGATACACTTGTGTCCTATGTAGGAAGTTTATTATGCAGCTCGTGTATGTGTGTCTATGACCTATGTATAAGTTCTATATAAAAAGCACGCTCAAATAGATAGTGTACTGAGAAAAAATACTTATGTAAACATTTGGTGTCTGTTTTAAAATGTAAGCGCAAGAAATAGTTCATATTTCTCTTCGATCTTCTCTCATTTGCCGTGTCGTTTACTGTTTCCCACATGAAAAATTTTGCATTTCACAATGTGGCACCAGACGACGCAGAGATAAAAATTGAACAAAAATAAGTTGATTTAAGCAAAGCAGAAATGCATTTAATGTTTTTCTTCTCAAATTGTAGCGAGATAAAAAGACTACGTGAGCGTCGACATTGTTTCACAAGTGGTTCGTGGTGGTGGTTGTACAGACCCGGATCAAGTCTGATAGTATAGGCCTACGATCAAAGGCATTTCAGTCTTGAGTGTCCGGGCTTTATTTTTTTATTTTGTGGGGGTTGGGGGAATGTCAAGGACTGTTATTATCTCGAGTGTCATTTCCTTGGAGATTTTTGCTGGTCGGAAAAGATTTTGATGTGGAGGAGCACATATAGAACTTTTACGTCAGAGTGTGGGGGTGGGTCCACTCAAGTCTCTTATTTTGTCCCTTATCCCAGATAGATAAAATAAGTTACCAGCCAAGTACTCTGATTTAATCGATTTCAATCCCTTATCCTAAATTTGTGGTACGAAGCAGATAGATGACAATTGGTAGAGCGATTGCAGTATTCTCGTCTCTTTCTAGGGTCTCTAAAGTAAATACCAGTCGAGGGCAAGGGTTTGGTTAAGTCCACTTCGGAGTACGCATTGCCTGCCATTCTTCAATACTCTGTATGTAGTCTAGCATCAATTTTACCGGAACTCTGAGAGTTTGGACGGAACTAGTTTTACTGCTTCGAGCTCGAATTTGTCCAGCATTGATTTTAACTTTTAGACATCCACATGAGCTGGTGACCTTTCATTCAAATGCCTGTATTAGCTCTTCTTTTGGCCTCCTGTCAAATTGAGAAATAGTTTTTTTACTATTTGCTTAGCCTTTGCATTGCGTGTTCGTAACTATAGTGCAGTCGTACTTAGTTAGTGCTCCCACTGCCCCCAGCCGGTGCCTCAGTTGAGTTTTTCTCTACTATCAGCACCTATCGTAGATGTTAATTTTGGCAGTCACGTATTTTTATGTATCGTCTGTTTGAAACAGC
Source organism: Octopus bimaculoides (assembly GCF_001194135.2). Taxonomy (NCBI): domain Eukaryota; kingdom Metazoa; phylum Mollusca; class Cephalopoda; order Octopoda; family Octopodidae; genus Octopus; species Octopus bimaculoides. The sequence goes on along the minus strand of NC_068994.1, from coordinate 50,619,263 downwards.
ATTTATAAAGTGAATTAGGTCAGTCAGGAAGAGAAAGAAACATATACTTTTTTCCTTTTTGCGTCTTTGTTTCTCTTAAACAAGATCACCTACTGTCAACTCCGCATATTTAAACTAACACAGCTTATGAGATAAAGGATTATAACAGCTCATTTTATTTTTTGTTTTTAGAACTGAAACATAATTTTTCAATATTTACATCTTTCTAAATGTAAAATTGATTGTTCCAAAAATTATAATTTTATTTAATCTTTTGAAAGTAGTTAACACAAGCCATGTCCACAGGACGATGGTATTGTTCAAACTGATCTCTCTCATCTGTCTCTCACACACACACACACACACACACACTAAGATATATAGCTCAAGGTTTCACCAAGAAGTTTTCTTTATATTTGATTAGGCAACCATCTGTTTATATATTTCTTATTGGCTTTGGATAGTTAGCAGGAATGGTGGTAGTAGCGGAATAGCGTCATTTTAAACACGCACACACATACACACACACATGCAGTATCTTTTCAATTTAGGCCATTCGTGCTTGCTGTGACCGAACAGATTGGACGATGCACATTTATGCACAACCTATCCTACACACACTCGCATATACAGGTGTCGTGCATTCTTGAAATCCACTTGTCCCGTGGGTTGCACCTAAAATTATTCAAGTAGGTTGTTCACTTGCTATCGGCCAAACCAAAATGAGCTAATAGCACAAGGAGGTCCGAATTTTAGAATTCTTTCTGTTTCAAACATTTTGACTGGCCTCCACCCTCATTTTACCTTCCGCCTTCTTTTTTCCCTCCAAAAGTGAACACTTGATGAGCAACTGTCGGTGATGGTGAAGACCTTCAGTTGCGACAATTGACTCTCCTTTCCACACCAACCTTCTGTATTTTAAACTCATTTTTTCATATTTTCGTAAAGTACGTAGTATATTTTCACACAGCAGCTGTTACGGTCGTTAAGTTAGCTTTTTTTAAAAGTAAAAACAATATTTGTAAATTGTATTTTCAATCATCCACACATATTATTAACCACATAGAATAATTTTCTTAGGCTTGCTTCCATGGAAATATATGGAATGTATTTAGTAGCGAGTATGGTATTTTGACCTGGAAAAATAAAAAATAAATATGTTGAGGTTGACTTTTCGACTAAATTTCTTAGAATATTGAGCATTTCACAGCATTCCCCGATTCTTAATTTCCCTACTTAAACAAACAGAGTTTTCGGCTTATTTTCTTTGAAGCCATAACTTCTTCATTTCCCAGCAGATAAAAAATTCAGTACCAGCTATTTGTAATTTGTATGGTTGAACAATGTTCTGGTTCGATCGATATCTAGTATCGATTCCTCTGTTCATTTGAGATCAAATGGATGTGCCGACACTTTATCATTCGTTTCTCAGCAGCGTGGCGGGATAGGGTTGATCGTCTGCTTTCTCAAAAATCTCTTTGAGAAGGTTTTATTCTTCTAACTTGCAATGTCCTCATAATTATCTAGTAAAAAAATCAAAAAAAATCAACAGAAATAAAAACTTGTTTTTTATCCTCTGTGAGTCCTACAAAAATTCATTAAGATAGGATTTTGGCAAGGAATTATTATCAGGAATAAGGTACAAATCAAAGGGAATCCGAAAACACGTTGTGACGAAGCCACATCTTCGCAAGCACTTCTGATAACATTGACCCTTGTTCGTTAGCCCCAATTAGGTCAAATTTGAGGATGGTTTGGTCGTTATGTCATGCAGGAGTAGTCGCTAATGGTCACAGCCGCGCGTCTGCGGTTCATTATGTGTCCTTTCTTTATTAATTGCATTGATTTTAGATTTGAATTTGACAGAACCATTGCTAAGCTTTAAATTTGCCTTATATTCTAGAAGTTATAAAAACCAACGATCTCTCCTGCCCTTTACGTTCTAAGTACAAATCTAGTCCCGAGCTGACTTTTATCTTTCATCGTTGTGAGCTCGATAAAGTAAATTACCAGTTAAGTGCTGGAGACGGGAGACGATATCTCTTTGTTGTTATTTTATCGACGGATAAGAAGAATACTGTCACTTGATGTACTTAACATATTATCACGAGATCATTCCTTTCAGCTGACAAATACCTGTAAGACCAATCGTGAGCTAAGGGAAATAACTAAAATGGAGCAATATGACATGGATTTGGAGAACTAAGTAAAAGGGTGACATAATAAATTGCTGTGCGAATAATATCATCATCGTTTAACGTCCGCCTTCCATGTTAGCATGGGTTGGACGATGATAATAATAATGAATTTCAAAATTGGGCACAAGGTCAGTAATTTCGGGGAGGGGTAAGTTGATTACATCGATCTCTGTTCTCAACAGGTACTTATTTTATCGTCCCCGAAAGGATGAAAGACGGACGAAACGCCACTAAGCATTTTGTTCCGGCGTGCTAAACATTCTGCCAGCTCGCCGCCATAATAATAATAATAATCCTTTCTACTATAGGCCTGAAATATGGGGGAGGGGACTAGTCGATTACATCGACATCAGTACTCAACTGGTACTTGTTTCATCGACCCCGAAAGGATGAAAGGCAAAATCGACTTCGGCGGAATTTGAACCTCAGAACGTAGCGACGGGCGAAATATCGCTAAGCATTTCGTCCAGCGTGCTAACGAATCTGCCAACTTGTCGCCGTAATAACGATAATATTCTTTTACTCTTTTACTTGTTTCAGTCATTTTACTGCGGCCATGCTGGAGCACCGCCTTTATGGACGTGCAAGTGGCTGAGCACTCCACAGACACGTGTACCCATAACGTAGTTCTCGGGGAGATTCAGCGTGACACAGTGTGACAAGGCTGACCCTTTGAAATACAGGTACAACAGAAACAGGAAGAAAGAGTGAAAGAGTAGAGCAGGGTTCACCACCACCCCCTGCCGGAGCCTCGTGGAGCTTTTAAGTGTTTTCGATCAATAAACACTCACAACGCCCGGTCTGGGAATCGAAACCGCTGCCCTAACCACTGGGCCATTGTTATTAATAATAACAATGATGATGATTCCTAATGAAATTACAAGATCACCCGAATAATTGTTTAAATCGGCTCGGGTTCATATTCTGCCGAGAGATATGAACTCGGAACTTTAATAATAATTGTAGTTTCTTATATAAAAACTAGGCCAGTAGTTTTGAGGGGGAGGTGTTAGTCGATTACCCTCGATTGCAGTAATCGAGTGGTAATTGATTTTATCGCCTGGAAAGGATGTAAAAGCAAGAGAACAAGGCCAGCAGTTTTGAGGGGACGCGTTGGTCGATGACCTTCTATCCCAGCACATGATTGATAATTGATTTTATCGACTCGGAAAGGATGTAAGACAAAAAGCTGACCTCGGCGGGATTTGAACTCGAGAACATAATGAACCGGAAGAAATGCCGCGTGACATTTGTTTTTTTTTTTTCCGACGCTTTAACAATTTCTGTCTGCTCGCCGCCATATAAATAATGATGATGGTGGTTTCTGAGTAAGACACAATGCCAGCGGTTTTGAAGGGAGAGGATTGGTCGACACCATTGACTCTGGTACTTGACTAGTACTTTATTATCGACCCCGTTGAGATGAAAGGCAATAATTAATGTCGGTCTTTGTTTTTTCCTTTTAAACAATATTGAATATCTCTTGCTATCTCTCTTAAGCCTGTTGTAAAGCTAACAAGTACATCAACGTCGTTACTTGGTATTTGATTTGTCGTCTATTCGAGGGATGGTTGATTCTAGTGGTGGGCATTTTTACATACTGGATTTGAATATCTTAAAACTAATGTATTACACTTAACGGTCACCATAAAATAATGATGATGATGATGATAGTGATGTTTTCTTGCATATAGAGCGGCACAAGAATTCATTTTGCATTAGGTTAATTTTATCAGTTCTTTTCATTTTATCGACCTCAGCAAGATTTGAACTTGGAATATAAATGGGCATAATTGTTAATTTATAAATAATTTATAAAAAGGCATTTTGATAACATATATCTCTAATTTGAAACAGTTATATTTTGTTTTTGCTTAGAACTTTTTTTTTGTTTGTGTGGTTCTTGTTTCTTTCCTGCATCGTCGAAAAATTTTGGTTGGTTTCAAGTGTCTGGTGATATTTCAATGCCCGTTAGCAACCTAATCGAGGAATCTTAATTACGCTATCGATTTTAATGTTCCGTGTTTCCAAAATATATTCCGAAATTATCGCATAACAAATGAGCTTTAAATACAAAGACATCGATTTGCTTACGAAATTATTTTTTTTTTCTTTTCAAAATATCACTTTGATCGGTTTGTGTATAGTGTGTGTGCGTGTGCGCGTGTATGTATATATATATATATATATATATATATATATATATATATAATATAGTGTGCGTGTGTGTTTACACAGATACACACATATATGCATGTTTGTAGGCATTTTTGTTTCTTATATTTTTTTATTTCTAAATATAATTCTGAATTTTTATTTCGGTTATTTTTCAATTGGAAAAATTTTCAGTTTTGATCCTTTTAAAATTTTGCCTTATTTTTGCAATGAAAAGATAAATTTACACAAACACATCTCAAAATCGCAAGATAAAATATCAGGAGAGAGGGAGAGGGAGAGTAAACGTTTTTATTTCAAAATTTACATAATTAATAATTCTTGTGACCTTTCAGCATTGTGTGTGTGTGTGTG
>NC_068994.1:50604557-50612057 GCF_001194135.2 Octopus bimaculoides | reverse complement strand
CCGCCTTCACTAAGGCTGAAGTAATAATGAAATCATTGTTATTATTGTTTGTGTTGTCACCACATTTCCTGAGAATTGTATGCAGTCTAAGATACCTTTAAACCTTCCAGGCCCTGTTCCCCCCCCCCCACCATTTTGGCCAGTGGTTTTATGTTGAAGGTAGTTTCTTTGTCTTGTACATTTTACATGCTCGCATGCGCACCCACTTTTCATTTAACATCTACTTTAACGTGCCTATGTGAGTCAGGTGGAATTTGTTGAGGCAGATTTTCTACAGCTGGATACCGTTCACATCACCAACCCTCAACTGTTTCCAAGTAATGTAATATCTCCACTGACTAGACATTTTCATGAAAGATTAGAAACACACCTTTCTTGACGGTGACATTCGTTTACAACTGTCACATGAAGTAAGGAGACATACACGTGTACATATACCTATATATTCAACAGGCATCTTTCAGTTTTCGTCTATTTGATTCATTCCCGGCTTTGGTTGACCTTGACCCAGAGATATAGTAGAAGAGATAGAATACACTTGCCCAAGATGCTTGTACAGTAGTACTGAACCTAAGATTACATGGTTGGAAAGCAAACTGCTTAGCTACAAAACCACGCTTGCACCCATATATGTTGGAAGTAGTTTCTGTGTCCAGGACATTTTATAAAAGAAAATACACGCAAGAAGGGTGCAGACGTGGCTGTGCAGTAAGGAGCTTGTTTCCTGACCATATGGCTCTGGGTTCAGTCCCACTGGGTGGCACCTTGGGCAAATGTCTTCTACTATAACTTCAGGCCGATCAAAGTCTTGTGAGGGGATTTGGTAGACGGAAACTGAAAGAAGCCTGTTGTGTGTGTATGAGTGTGTGTATACACACACATACACGAGGGGCTACTGAAAAGTTCCTGGCTCTATGGACATTGCGAAAGGCCTGGTTGGAGTCCCAACTTTCTGAGTTCTTTCACAGGACACACATATGTGTGCACACACACACACACACACACACACACACTCCTTACTTCACAACAAAGTGTTGGATGTTGATCCCCCTGCATGGCATCTTAGACAAATGTCCTTGTAGCTTCAGGTAGAGATGTACAAACATGGAGAGGTGAACATAAACAATGATATATAATTGCATGTATAAATTGATATATATATATATATATATTCTATGTGCAAGTGATTTTGCTTTATTATGTATGAATCGATATTTTTACAGTCAAATAATAATAGTGAATACATATTTATATTTAGATAAAGCAAGCATATCATGCTGATGTAAGCATTATGAAAGGACATAACTGTAATTCATATAGATTGAATTAAGATTTTCACTTCAGTAAAGTCATATTGATTAGAAAACGTTGCATGTGTGTGTGTATGTATATATATATATATATATATATATATATATATATATATATATATATATATATATATATATATATAAATGCATGTATGATTGGTTTCCCCACGACTGCCACCTACCAGATTCACTCACAAGGCATTGATTAGCCCAGGGTTATAAGTGGAAGACACATACCCAAGGTACCATGCAGTGGAATTGAAACTACATGGTTGAAAAGCAAGTTTCTTAACCAAACAGCATGCATGTAAAAAATTTTGGACTCAAGTACTTTGCAAGCATATTCTTGTATATTGAGGAAGTTATGAGATCACTTGGCTAATGTCTGAGAAAAGTCAGCCTCTTAAATAGAGCTTAATGCCAATGTAACTGATATAGTTAAGCACTGGCAGCTTAAAACCCTCTAGAGGCTTTGGAGACATAAGCAGGCTTGGTAGACTAATGTACAAAATGTGTTGTGGTATTTTGTTACTACCCTTTACATAGTGTGTTCAAAAGCCATTCGAGGTCAACTACACCTTTTGTTCTTAGAAGGGTTGATAAAATAAGCACCAGTCCAAGTTCTGAGTGTTGATTTAACTGACTTTTCCCTGCAGGTTTTACATTCGAGAGACCTGTGACACTTACGACATTTTAAAACCACTTGTTCACTTTGACCGTTGTCCCGAACCATAGCAATATAGGTGGCGAAGAATTGTCATTCTAATGGCTTGCATTGCTGTGTTCTGTTGGTCGTTCAGACTTGAAAGATGTCTGTAAAAGGGAAAAAATTTGAAATGCATTGTGGTGGTGGTGAGGTGTCAACAAACTTTTCTCAGAATGTTATTAAGAAATTGGTTTGTGGTACGAAGGTGTACCTACTTCGAGCAGTGCCAGAAATAGCATTTTCTGAAGAGAGAGAGAGAAGCTAGTGGCAGTTAGGGTTCTTACTCAATTCACTAAATACTATTCAGTGCACATGCGATGGTTCCTATAGTTAAGGTGTTTCTTTTTCTATTTTTTAAACATTTCATATTCATTATTTAGATGGATGTTGTGGTGTGAGGTTTCATTACCTTGTATGTTGTAACGCACACCAAGCACATGATTGCTGATGGAAAGCTAAAATCTTGCATTGCCAACGCTTTCATCTGTTAGCTGTTGATTGTGTATCACATTGGAAGGGATAATGAGAGGGCTGGCTGTCTGATTGGCTGATCTGATAGTAATTTCTGTTTCCTTAACTTCCACATTTTATTTTATCTATTTCTTTTTATATTATCAGTATCTTGCCTTTTATCTTTTACTTGCTTCTGTCATTAGACTGTGGCCATGCTGGGGTACTGCCTCGAGGAATTTTTAATTGAATGAATTGACCCTGGTACTTATTCTTTCAGTTTCTGTTGTCAAACTGCTTAGTCACAGGGGCATAAAAACACCAACAACAGTTGTCAACACACGCGCTCTCACACACACACGCGCACACACACACACACACACACACACACACACATGATGGGCTTCTTTCAGTTTCTGTCTACCAAATCCATTCACAAGGTTTCGGTCCTCCTGAGGATATAGTAGAAGACATTTGTCCAAGGTGTCAGCGCAGTGGGACTGAACCTGGAACCATGTGATTGAGAAGCAAACTTCTTATCACACAGCCATTCTTATGTCTATAGAGAGGGTGATGGATAGCACAAACAGTGCATGTCCAATGACGTGCATTGTGTTATTTGAAAGATGTCACTTTATGTTCAAATTTCAGTGCAGTCAACTCGTACATTCTGCATTAAATATGATTTTGTGAGTAATTAATCTTGGTGACTTATTTTGAAATGTGCTAAATATCCAGAGCTATTAAAATATGTTAATTATCCAGTTCACTCCATCCGCATGGTGATTCTCTTATGATTTCTACAGCAAGTGCAAGGAAGTCTGCTCTATGCGGAGGAGGTTTAATAAGACTGAAACATGTCTGGAGTTGTCTTCTGTACTTGGTGAGCTGATCAAATTAATACCAGTCACCGATGTAATGTTTTTTTCTGCACTCATTGATAATTAGATAGTTATGTGCTCATTACATTAATTTTTGTAACACTAATTTAACTATTCTCTCTTGTGTACATTGAGCAGATAACTACCAGTTTATTTGTTTATAAACTATGAAGTACATCCCAGTTTAGTCACAATTGACAGACATCATAATTCAACAGAGGAGGGGAAACTGTTTTACTCATTAAGTTAATGAGCTAATTTTATGTAATCCACAGCATTTCGATAAGGTTCACCAGCAGAATTTATTTTGCATTTAATTACCATATTTCTGGAAAACAAATCACCATAGTACTTGGGTAGAAATTCAAACATCGTCCATTATCTTTCCAAATCCTGCTGTATTTTACATGCAATTTTTGGCCCTTCAAAGTTGTTTTGCTGCATGAATCGACCTACCATTTTTGATGGTAAATTTTGGTCTGGTCTGCTCTGAAAAATTCGACTTGTATGCTGGGAAATACTGAATTTTCATCACTTCATTACTCAGTAGCAGAAGTAGATCTTGGAGCAAGAGAGAGATCTGCAATAATTAAGTATATTTGTCTTTTCTTCACACACACCACACACACAAACAAACATTACCAAGTGATGAATGAAGTAGTGGCAGACGTATATAATTCATGTTAGAAAAACTGTGAACAGACATGACTGTGTGGTTAAGAAGCTTGTTTGCCAACCATGTGGTCTTGGGTTCAGACCAAAGCCTTGTGAATGGATTTGGTAGAGGGAAACTGAAAGAAGATTCTCATATACATATGCATGTATATATATTTATTTCTTTGTCTCCCACCTCTGCTTCACAATCAGTGATGGTTTGTTTACATCCCTAACCTAGCAGTTTGGCTACAGTGACTGATGCAATGACTAAACCCTTCCAGAGGGTGCCCCGTTATTGTTGTTGTTGTACTCCATTGACTGAAGTAAAAGATGAAAGAAAAGCACCAGAACCTGATTGGGTCTTGCATATAATTGAGGGAATTGAAGAATTTTGGTCAACCAAGATGATCTGTGCAACTAATAGGTGTTTAGAAAATTCCAACAATGAGCAAATGTGGCAACTCCAATATGATCAATTAATTATTTGAAAATTGGAAAATATAATTGAAAATGCAGTAGAGGAATCGATCTTGTCTTTCAGCCATTTAATGTAAGAAGCATGCTTGTTTTGGCACTATCAGACCTTCGTAGTGAAATATATTCAATCTGTTGGCAAGTTTCAGATAAATAGAGGGAGTGAGTGTATTAAAGCTGATTATAAATATTAACAATGTAGCTGATAGCTGACAGTGAAAAAACAAAATGTACCTCAGGGCATAATCTTAGTTAATCTAAGTTTTTATTTCATTTTTTTTTTTTTTTTAGCTCACTGCATTAATTGTGTGTGTGTGTGTGTGTGTGTGTGTGTGTGAATATATATATATATATATATATATATATATGAATTAATACATATATGTATGCGTGTATAAACATGTATGTGTGTGGATGTGGATGTATATATGTACGTTTGCATATACGCGCGCGCGTGTGTGTGCAAGCATGGTTGTGTGGTTATCGTTTCTTTTTAACTGCATGGTCTTGGGTTCGGTGCCACTGTGTGGAAGCTCTTCTACAATAGCCCTGGCCTGACCAAAGACTTGCAAAAGGATTTGATCAGCAGAAACTGAAAGAAGCCATCATTTTATATACATGTATATGTATGCATATGTTTTGTTAGTATGTGTATAGTATACATTTTGTCTTAACATCGCTTGGAAGACGGATGGTAAACGATGATGATGATGTCATGAAAGCAGTGTCATTTTTTACTCGTATTCTACGAGAACATGTCTGGCCATAGAAAATTATTACTTTGCTTGTAAATGGGTGAGGTTGGCAATAAAAGGGCATCCAGCTGTAGAAAACCTGCAATAAACTCAGTCTGACCCATGCAAGCATGGAGAAGTGAACATTAAAATATTGATAATGATAATGTATACATATGTAAATGACTTACATTTGTTATTCCGTTCCTGTACAAGTTGGATGAACATATATATATATATATATATATATATATATATATATATACTAAAGCTTCGTTTTAAAGCTGGATGCCTTTCCTGTCACTAAACCTTATCTGCTTTTCAAGTAATAGATTTTTAAAATTCTATTTGTGTTAGAATGTGCAGAGCTATGGAACAACTTGATAGCAGGGTGTGTCAAGAAATATATTGTATTTTGTGCAATACTTTTCATGTGAAGAGATGGAATGTAGAACTCCCTCACTCCAAGCACTCATCTTTGCATACATGTGTATGTGTGTGTAGACATGTCTGTGCATTTAAGAAATTTGTTTTCTGTCTGCCTCCAGGTTCAATTCCACAGTGTGGTACCTTGGGTAAATGCCTTCTATTACTGCCCTCGGTCTTCCTAAGTCTTGTGAGTGGATTTGGCAGACAGGAACTGAAAGAAGCCCATAGTGTGTGTGTGTGTGTGTGTGTTTGCATAGATCGTCATTTCTAAATATTGTGAACTACAAGTGGTTATATCACTTTTGTGAGCAAACTGTGTGTATATATATATATATATATATGCATGTATATCTATATGTGTATGTGAGTATACATATGTACAGATCAATACATACACCATGCATCTGTGTGTGTGTGTGTGTGTGTGTGTGTGTGTGTGTGTGTGTGTGTGTGTATAGTGTATACTTAATGCAAATCTTAAAATGTATTTTTACCTTCATTTATCATTGTCATTTGGTTGTGTAAGATTAAAACTGTATTTTGTTGATGAATTTCAAAATTGCTTTTAAAGAAATGGGCATTTTGGTGAATTAATTATTTTCTCATGGCCAAACATGCTTTTGCAGAATATTGGAAACGAATGTATGACAGTATACCCATTTACAACTTTTAGGTATGGACAAGGAGGCACAAACTCTCTCTCTCTCTCTCTCATTCACACACACATGTACATACATATATGATGGCCTTCTTTCAGTTTCCATCTACCAAATTCACTCATAAGGCTTTAGTCAGTTCAGAGCTATAATAGAAGACACTTGCCTAAGTTCTGTGTGTGTGTGTGTGTGTGTATGGACACATACATGCTGATCTAAAAAATGTTTTGCTCTGCATTTATTTGTTTAGAAGGTGAAGGAATTGGTGATGGAGAAAGTAAAATATAATTTTTTTTAAAAACTGAAAACAAGGCTCAGGGTATTGTCCCTAGGAGTAATTCTAGTTGGAAGCAATTTTATGTGTTATCTTTACTTCCTTTGGTTTTTATTCCTAAGGATTAGAAAGGGGATAGTTTTGAGCTAATGATGCACCGAGCGTTTTGGTGTTGGCTTTTGTTAATTTTTTTTCTTTTTTGGTCTTGTTCTTTTGGTTTTCTTCTTGCATGCTGGTTGCCACTGAGAATAAAGGTCAGAAATGACAAGTCTAGATATGTTGGACAGCTTTAGTTCATGGTCTCTTTTTTTCATTTTTTTCAACCAGCTGCACTGGGGATGGGAGATGTTGAGCTTGGGCTAGGCTGTTTGCTCATACAGTAACCTGCTTCCTTGTTAAAGCTAAATTAAGCTCTCTCTGTATTATCTACATTACTCCACCACCACCCTTTTTTTTAGATGTATATGTGTGTGTGTGTGTGTGTATATATATATATATATATATATATATAATAATAATACAAATAATATATATATAGTGTGTTCAAACATTGATCATGTAGGAATTCAAACTGAGAATCATATTCCTAGCTTACCTTGTTTTATCATTTCATGCCTAGAGATGTGATACTTGTTTTCCAGGATGTGTGTTGCTATTGGAAACAATAAATATTAATACTTTGAAACTTACATCCATCAGAGATTACCTTACCTAGTACCCAATAGCAAAGAGATTTGTCTATAATAGGTGAAGCCATACAATTAAAACTAATACTATATTTTGGTAGAGTGGTAGAGCTTAGACATTGGTAGATTTTTGACAAACCAAAAGCAACTTCTTTATCTGACATAAACAACCTTTTTTGAGAAGCAGGCGACATGAGACATGGCTCATCATCTGGCAGGTTGTACTATTATATATATATATAT
>NC_068994.1:50586048-50601849 GCF_001194135.2 Octopus bimaculoides | reverse complement strand
GCACATGAGATGCACCATTTTGAGCGTGGCCGTTGCCAGTACCGCCTGACTGGCTCCTGTAGGATTTTCGAGCGAGATCGTTGCCAGTGCCCCTGGACTGGCTTGTGCGGGTGGCACATAAAAGACACCATTTCGAGCGTGGCCGTTTTCGTGCGGGTGACACGTAAAAGCACCCACTACACTCTCTGAGTGGTTGGCGTTAGGAAGGGCATCCAGCTGTAGAAACTCTGCCAAATCAGACTGGAGCCTGGTGTTGCCATCCGGTTTCACCAGTCCTCAGTCAAATCGTCCAACCCATGCTAGCATGGAAAGCGGACGTTAAACGATGATGATGATGATGATGATGATGACATATAAAACCAATTCAAACTAGTTTTTCATTAAGTTTGCCATTCGGAAAGTCTCATGGGGACACAGGTTGCCCATGATTTGTGTGTGTATTTTTTTCCCCATCTACTAGAAATAACAGCCAAATCACCTGCATATCACACCCTTATCTTGAAATAAAATGGATTGCATAAAATAATTTCATGTCCATTCTAATAGTCAATAGACTGATCTCAAGGCATTCCAACCGAGACCAACACATCTTTTTTTATTTTCCAGAATACTCTGTTATTCAGTGTGTCCTTTTTTAAAAATAGTGTGGTTAATCTGGATTTGGCTGTTATGTCTAGGAAGTCAAGCAACAACATTGACTGGTCTGGATTTTTGTTTTTGTTGAATAGATATCTTATTCAGTGGGTTCCCAATAGATTTTCTATTAATCTGATCTCTTTTTGCTGTTGTTACTGCATGGCCTTAGATCACTGCTGATGGAGCACCCCTTCTTGAGAATACAAATATATCATTGAAGGACCAGATGCAACAAGACATACATATGTCTTGTTAGAATAATGCATGCTATAGTCATTGAGCTGTGGCCCATGGTGAGTAACATAACTCTACTTGACAGGTTCTGATATTACATCAAGACCTTGATTGCAATAGACTCTAGTGAAACTCAATTTTTGCCTTTCAAGTAGTTATATTACTCACTATGGGCCATAGCTCAATGACTATAGCATGCATTATTCCAACAAGTCGGTTCTCATCAAGTTCCAAAGACATTCTAGTTGTGACCATGCCATCAGAAAGTACATTTTCCAATGCATCCTTCTATATTTAAGGCTGTAGGTTATGAATGAGAAAAAGATTTGGTTGAAGTTTATAGTTGGTAGTATGGCTACATAGAAGCTTCTTTTGTTGACTCAAGATAATCTTGAGTTGGTTTATCTGATGGCAGTTGTGACCAACAAGGAAATAACTCACTGACTAACACATCTACATAGTACTAAGGTTTATTTATTTTATTATTTGCTCAACTGTTGCTTGGTTGGGCTGCCTATAAGCAGTGTTGTATCATTATAGAGTGAGGATACACAAATTGGCAATAGTCGTAGCTCTCAGTGGTATAGTCATTTTGTTTTTTGTTGGTTAATGCCCCAGAGAAAAAAGAATTGAAGACCTCAGAATTTCACTTTTCCTTATGTATAATTTCTTGCTTTGTGTGTCATTAAGATTTAAGATCTTTTTATCACACCCATAACTGCCACCTATGTCTCAGGAATAAATATTAAGGTTAGCTGGATTTGAACTAAGAAATTTAGGCCTCAAATTCTGCCTCTGTTAGATAAGTAAGAAGCTATTCTGGGATTTTTACCCTTTTTATGTAATGTCTTATCTTGCACAGCAAGATTTGAAGGTCATAAGTGAAGATGCTGCCTGCAAAGTTGGTGATTTAGTTTAATTTTTCTTTTCTTTTCTTTTAAATTTCATATTGCCTGAAGAGAGAGAGAGAGAGGGTTGGATGAGGCAGCTTACATGTCATGCAAGCTCGTTTCATTTTTCTGTACAAATATACAGCCTTGAGACTATTGTAAGAAATCGATAATTCAGAATAATTTGAAAGGGTTAAATTCATTGACGGTGACACAGTGTTATGTACAGTTTAGACTAGACTAATTCACCAGATATGATAATAACTATTACGTGTGTGCTTGCCAGCAGTTTTGTGATCTTGAAAGAACTTCAAAAGTGACTGCTCTATTTCTCTTGCCAAAAAAAGAATAAAAGAAAAAAAAAATATTATTTCAAACAGTAATTGTTCTTTTTAAAGCTGACATACTTACTGATGCATTTGACTGCCTGTAGAGGTTAGCTACTACCATTATTAGAATGTTTATTTTCTCTTCAGTTCTGTTGCTGACAGCGTGCGTTTTCATGTATGTACTTATTACTTTTGTTTGTTGGTTTATGCCTCCTTTTCCGGCTTAATTTTTTCAGAGTGGTGGATGTGATTAATATTGTCTTTGTTGTTGTTGTATTTAAGATTTTTCTTACCTCTCCTTAGTTACATGGTTTTGTTAATGCCAAATAGATAAAGATCATTTATCTTTCTTTTTGATGTGTTTGGTATTCATATATCTTCCTCTGTCCACCACCTTCGTTTTGTTTAATGCATTTTAGATAAGAAACAAGAGCTTATTGTTTGGAGTTATGTCCAGTTTATCATTGGGTGACTGGCTGGTGCATTGTAATTTTTATTTCTGTTTGTTGTCTGGCCAAAGTGTGGTTGGTAACTTTATTAGTTGTGTCATAGTTCTTCAGATATGTATGAACCATGAAAATCTGTGCTATGGAAACTGGGATAAACTCATGAGCACATCACTTTATTATACTATGTACACCTCCCAGGGGCAGGCAATGTACTCTGGATATACAAGGCTTAAGACCTTCCACCTTTTACCGCTTCTGCCCTCATTAATACTAGAAAAAAATGTTCCATTGGTCTTTAGAGTTTTCTTGTGTAATTCGGGTAGTACATGCTGTTGCTATTATGCAAAAGCGTCTAAGTCCAAAACATTGCATTTCAGAAAACGAAAAAGTAGTTTTACCATTCCATTTCTTATTACATTAGCAACAGTTTCAGTTTAACAATAATACTTTATTGGGTGCATAAAATGCGTAACTCTACATTATGTATGATATTTTCAGTCAGAAATATTTTCGCAAAACTGTCATATGTAGGACTTACGACACTTTAAAAAAATGCTAAACCGTTGTACTAGACTTTGACAATTTTCATCAGAAACAAGCTAGAGATATGATAGACCAAAAGAACCAGCTATTGCAAGCAAAAATAAATACAGAAAAAAAAACAAAAAAAAACGCATTTGGCCAAGATTTGGACATACGACAGTTTAACAAAATAGCAACGATGTAATAATTCTACATCTAAGTCATCTAGATATCATATCACATTATCTGGTCCTGTTTTCCCTGCCACAAACTCTCGTTCCTCCTATCTTGGAATGAGTGAGTGATAGAGATAGTGAGAGATGTTTGTTTATCTATTGTCTGTTTCATGTTACAACATGAAGAAGCAATTTATATTTTAAATTCATTACTGATCCAAAGTAGTGGTGACCTTAATTCTGAAGTTGACTCTTCTTTGTAGTTAACTCTTTAGCACTTAAACTGGCCATACCAGGCCCAAATATTCTACATGTTTCAAGTGCAAACTGACCAAATTCAACCTTTCACACCAACCATGCAGTGTCATTCTAAAAAAATATATTATCACATCATTGAAATCTAGAAGCAGTAAGATAATGCATGATTAATTCAAGTAAATTTGAATAAATAAATAAGCATTATGCTTAACAGAATAGTCTGAATGCTAAAGGGTTAAATCATTGGGGAAATATAAAGAATTATTAGTATAAGTGTGCCCATAATCCAATGTAACCAACTTTTAGAAAGACATGGCTGGTGTATAAAGATTTTTAGTAATACAGGCAACTACTTAAGGGATGCTTTGTTTTCTTTGTTTGTTCTCTCGTAATAAAAGTGAAATAGCTGTTGATGTTTTGTTATATTTTTGATTAATTTCCCCTCTACCTGTGGTGGAAATGTTTGATTCGTCTGAGTTTATGTGGCCACAGTTTTTCTCCCAAGTAGTGCATGCTCAGTGCCACATGAAAAGATTACACTGTTAGTAGCACTTTTTGAAACCAAACTGCTGAAAATGAAAGTTTGCAATTTGAATATGAACACTTTAAAATGTATCATTTTGTAACAGAGTAATACAAACTTTCATTGTAATTTTGTTGGGAAGTTTTTTGTTAACCTATATTCCTAACAGCTTTTTTTCTTTGTTTGTTGTTGTTTATTTATTGATTTCAGACATTGGACTTCCTTAACTCAGTAAACAATGGCCTTAAGATTTTTAGTTGATCTCCTCCATCGTACCTTTCTATACAAAAACTGGGTATTGCACCAATAACTTTAAAGCACACACACAAGCAGTCACTCTAAGGCTATGGTAGACATTTGTTTAAGGGACTGTTTGATGGTATTGAACTTCGAACCAGATGGTTATAAAACAAACATAACTACACAGTCATGCATACGTGTGTGTGTGTGTAGGATACACTGCTCTCTCTCTCTCTCTCTCCCCCTCTCACACACACAAAGTTAATTCATTAAATCCCTCTGAATTCATGCTTTCAAAATCTGTTGATGCATATTTATTTCATTAGAAATATGACAAGTATTAAATGGGCTGTGTGTGTGTGCATGTGCATACATTTCCTTGTGTGTGACAGTTTTGGCTGTGAGCAAACATGTTCCAATTCGAAAGCATAAAAGGGATGTCAACGACTTCATAAAAGTCACATGCTTTTGTTTTTATCTTCTCCCCCCCCCCCTCTCTGTTGTCATAAAAAAAAAAACAGTTTCAGTTCAGGTAGGTGGGATTTTGGTGGGTATGAAATGCAGTGGAATTAGATTCCTCTCAATGTTACTCTTCAAAGCTCTGCCTCAGTCCATCTAGTGTGTTATCATAGAACACTCCTGAAATAGAACTTGGCTGTTGCCATCACTACCACCCCCACCACCATGGAAGCTTGCTTTGACATTTCACCAAAATGTAATCTGTAAACTATGTGCGCAACCTGCTTTGCTTCTAGGTCAGATCTCATATGAGGAAACTGAAAGTTGGTTGAATAGCAAACTGTGGCCAGAGAGAGAGGGGGATGTAGAGAAAGAAGGGTGGGTGTGGTCATATGACCTAAAATTTATATTGTACTCATAATCAGAATTTTATATAATGCCTCTCTTTATTTCATTTTTATTTTGTTTTTCTGTAATTGTTTTTTTTCCTTTTATCTTTGCTTTTAGTGAAAATATTTCAGTTATTTTTTTATCACACCACTCTAAAATAGACTTTACTCCGATTACTCTTTAAACTGTTGAGCACTCTGCTGCTGCTGCTTGTTCTCCACTGGTCCATGTTTCAGTTGCTATGATACTGTGATACCAAATTACGTGGAAGAATTAGAATTGGAGTAATGTAATACTAGTATTTTAACCTTAGGTCAGCCAGGAGTGAGCAGATCTATGATCAAATAGCATTCCATTATGACCATCTTATCTCTTCATTTATTTGTTTATTTCTATAATACAATCTTCTGAGACTTTCCCTTTCTAAAGATGGTACCCTCTGACTTGAGAGAAGTTCAGCTGCTTTTCCGAGTAGGTTAAGCAATTATTTAAACAAAAGTTTGCTTGTTTACTTATAGATGCCATTGTTGTGGTTATTTAACCACAGGTTAGGCCTGATTCAGCAGATCTATGATCAAATGCATCTTTTATTTAGACATCATCATCTTGTGTGTTCTTTTGTAAGACAGCCTGTAATTTGAGGGAGATTTTGCTGCTATTTTTAGCAGGCCACCCATATAGACTTGTCTCATTAACCCTCCTCACAATTATACATTTAGATACATAATTATTTTTAGTGGATCTCTTGAAGCAAAAAAAAACAACTAGCTATGTCAATGACTTAATTTTTTTTTTTTTAACATTTGTACAGAAAGTTCATTTTGAAAATAGCTTTATTGAAACTAGTTTACCCAATTCACATTTAATTACTTTCTCTTTGATTTTGGTGGTTGTTACTTTTTAAAAAATTGCCTAATTTTTTTTTTTTTTTGTATTTAAAAAAAAAAACATTTTTAGTTGTCTGCTCTTTTCTGCAAGGAATTTGCTCTTACATTTTTCATCTTCTCTTGCTTAAATTAACAAGGATTACATTCCTGGCTACATGGTTTCAGGTTCAGCCTCATTGCATTGCACTTTGGATGAATGTTACCTACTGTAGCCTCAGGCTGGCCCAAAGCCTTGTGAGCAGATTTGGTTGGCAGATACTGAAAGACACCCTAATATCTATGAGTGTGTGTGTGTGTGTGTGTGTGTGTGTGTGTGTGTGTGCGCGCGCGCGCTTATGTCTCCTTATCTTGACATTTGCATGTTTGTTGTAAATGAATGTCATTCATTTCCGGTATTCTGTGAAAACATGACTTGGCCATTGGGAGATAAAGGGTTACAACAGGAAGGGCGTCTGGTTGTAGAAAATCTGTATCCATAGACTCCATCTAACCCATATGAGCACAGCAAAGTAGATGCTAGAACTATGATGATATTATGTATGTACATAATAGAGTATAAAGAAAAATAGATTTCCTATATATTGCTTTAAAGGAACTGACAAATCATCATTGTTTTTATATGCTAGTTCAAAATGCTTGTATCGTAAATTCTATTAACTTGTATATTTCCATGTTGCTGCAGTCTGTTACCTGGTGTGTACCTTTCACTTGAAGTTTGCTTATGCAAAATCTCTACTGTTCTGATGAATATTTAAAGAGCAGATGACTGGAGTGAAATATATTTTTTAAGTTTCATAAATTAATGAGATTTCTTGCTGTGCAGGAAATATTGTTTCAAGATAGAAGGATTGTTAAAGCAGGTGTTTTAATATATGAACTGATGTCCATTTATGTCTAGTTTTGATGTCTTAGTTGTGTATTTTGTCTTACATCTAGATTGATCTACACTTGTGTCTTGTCTGTAAGAAAGTTCTCTGTTGCAATGCCATCATGAAACTTGAACGCTTTAAATAATTATTTCTTCCTTATATATCTATAAGTTTTTTGCTAACATTATCTTCTGATACTTTAATCTGGAAAATTTGAGAATATTTACCCAAATTGTTGCTAATCCACTTATTTCATTTTTACTTATTTGTTTGTTATAATGTCATTTCTTAATTGTAAGTGCTATTGTTTTGCTTTCTTTTATTATTATTATTTTTTGTTTGTTTGTTATTGCTGTCTAGTGATGACTAAGTAAGAAAGATGGGAAGCTTTATAGCAGTTTGTATTGCATGCCTTTTCCTTTAAATTCCACCATGGTTAATAATATCTTCTTCAATAATAGATTGCTCATATGGGGAGTAAAATGACCTAGCAATCAATGCACCCTGCACTCTCTTCTTCACCCACCCGCTGCCTCCCAAATATATTTTTTCAAAAGTAGGATTACCTCGAAGCATTAGGAAAAAGACTAAAAAGGAATCCTTGTTATGCAATTGCGATTATATTGCCAGTGGTATTTTGTATGATTAGTACATAGACTGTTTACTAATCAATAGCACTGTCATTGATTTGTATGACTAACACAAGTAGCATGTCACAAGTGAATACAGATAGGGTGATGGTAGGTGTGGCTGACTTATTAATCATCAGACAGTTTAGTTACCTCAGTGTGTTGTTAAAAGGAAGAAATGTTGGTTTCAGGTGAGAGAACCCTTTGATGAATGTACAAACTCAGACTCTCACTGGTGCAGGGCCTTAGTGAATTCTTCTAGTGGTCACTTGAAATTTCTCTGTATGTAATTTAACTTCGAACTTCGTTCATCTCTTTGTGGTTTTAATATTGGTTTCAAATTTTGGTGCCAAAAGGCTGGCAATTTTGGAGAAGGGAGCTAGTCAGGTACACCAACTCCAGTGCTCAACTGGTACTTATTTTATTAACCCCAAACAAAGATGAAAGACGAAGTTGACTTCAGTGGAATTTGAACTCGGGACATAGTCGAATGAAATGAAAGTGTTTTGTTTGTCTAGTGTGCTAATGGTTCTGCCAGCTCGCCACTGCCTTTATGGTTTTATTATTTTGCTTTTGTGTTGTTGGCTTAACCTTTTCTTTTTCTTTTATGGCTTGTTGCTGTTGCTAAACTAACTAGTTTGTTAACTTTGGTGTTTAGTAATTTGTTTTATTAACCGATTTCATTTTGACGGAAGTCTTTAGTTCTTTCACTGCTTCAGCTAATTGAGTCAATGATTACTTCTTTTGAAAATTATACGTACACTTAGCACCTAATATTTACTAGAATACATCCTCAAGCCACTGGTTACTTTGAGTTATTACTCCTAGTTTGTTTATATATCTATCTATCCATCTATCCATCTGCTTCTCCATCTCTCTCTCTCCTCTCTCTGTATTTGTTTATGTCTGTCTGTCTGTTTAACAATCTATCAATTTATACCCCCCCCCCACACACACATATACATACATAGATACAAGCTCACTTTAGTACTTAACTGGTGTTGGTTTGTTGACATCCAGCAGTACAGCAAAAGACATCATTAGTGTAAGTACTGGACTTACATACAGGGGCCAATTTGTTTGACTGAACCATTCAGGGCAGTGCTCCAGCATGACCACAGTCTTGTTAATGATATTTGTTTTGAATGGTATTAATAATTCCTAGCTATCGTTTCTCCAAAAAGTAAACTTTAGTTGGATTTAAATTAATCAATACCAATTTTTCATTATTCTTTTATTTGTTTCAGTCATTTTACTGTGGCCATGCTGGAGCACTGCCTTTAGTCGAGCAAATCAACCCTAGGACTTATTCTTTGTAAGCCCTTGTACTTATTCTATCAGCCACTTTTGCCAAACCATTGAGTTATGGAGACGTAAACACACAAGCATCCATTGTCAAGTGATGTTGGGGAGGACAAACACACACACACACACACACACACACATGACGGGCTTCTTTCAGTTTCTGTCTACCAGATCCACTCAAGGCTTTGGCCAGCCTGAGGCTATAGTAGGAGACACTTGCCCAAAGTGCCACGCAGTGGGACTGAATCCGGAACCATGTGGTTGGTAAGCAAGCTACTGACCACGCAGCCACTCCTGCGCCTATTAGTTCAAACACCATGCTTCATTATCTGTTAACATTGTATTCCAGTAGTGACTTTATAGCTGCTCAAGGACATTATCTTCTGCTTGCTGTCTTTTCATCCAGGATATTTTCCAGTTGGAGTGCTCATTTCAGAGTTGGCAGAAATGGTCTCCTTTTAGAACATTATTGAGAAGCTTTTGTTGACTATGTACTTACATATTGTGGATGCCAACCACATATTGTTTGGTCACACCAATCATCTTCTATTTGAATAGGTGACAAGCACTTTAATACATATTCATAGCTGACAGTGAAACTTTTTTTCTGCTCTTTTTGTAATTATAGTAGCTTGATATTTTGTTGAATTGTTCCTTATCAGTATAGAAGAATGCTTTCTGAAAGTGCGGTTGTATATTGGCAATGAATCTTGGAGTCGTGCAAGCCAAAAAGAAAAATAACCTGTTGTCTGTTTGTTGAAAGGAATAATTGGAGCAGCGTGTGCTTCGGCTTTTTTTTTTTTTTTTTACGGCTTCAGAAAAGACGAATTGACTAATTAAGCAATTAGTGTTGTCTGCTATGACAAGAACTGGAGTAACCTGATTAAAAATAAAAGGTTGTGAATAAGAGGAGGTTAAAATGTTATGTACAGTTAGTTGGATGTTTTCAGGTAGAGGAGTATTAGTCATATACACCTCATATGTCAGCAAGTTCAAATAGATAACTTTGAGGAAAGAGTGGACATAAATGTCCACATAAAGGAAGAAAATTGAATGGGGAGATTATAAAGGATTTGAAACTAATCCTGTATGTTGAGTATATTTATTTGTGTTTCATATGTTGGAATTGAGCTGGCTAGTTTTATTGCCCCCATAACTTGAGAATGATTTCAGCTACCTCAGTGGGTTTTTTTTTTGTGTGTGTTTGTGAGTTTTGTTATCGACACAAGCTAGCTTGCTCTTTGACTTGCACACTGGGCAAAAAGGCTTAACAGTATTTCGTCCGTCTATATGTTCTGAGTTCAAATTCTGCTGAGGTTGACTTTGCCTTTCATTCTTTCAGTGAAACACTGGGGTTGATGTAGTTGACTAGTCCCCTCCCCTCAAATTTCAGGCTTTGTGTCTTTAGTAGAAAGGATTATTATTATTAGGCTGGTGAGTGCCAATATTGGTAGAGCATCAAATAAATTGTTTCTACAGTATTTAGTTGTGCTTACTGCTTTTTTCTTTTCAATCTTCGAGGGAAGTCAATCATACTGAGATTTTAATCAATTGTATTCGGCCTTAGAATTTGTAGCTTTGATTCCAAACATCCGTAGCCCTTGGCAAATGTTGGGAATTCTTACTGCTGAATTGTAGCTTAGGTATTATTGTGTTTGGCATTGCTGGACAAGTGAGCACTTAATTAATTTCTTTTAGAATCTTATTGGTGCTAATTTGGAGCATAAATAAAATGCTACGTATTTTTGGATTTCTTCCTCAATATGAAATCATGTTTACTATTTACCATCTTCTCATATTCTACTAATATAGTAGATAAACCTCCTTGCAGTAAAGCTGTGAGCAGGAAAGGGTGGATGCTGGTTGATGACCTTTTGATGCCTTAAGAGCAACAAGAAAATATGTATTTTCAGAACCAGACAGGTGTGCCAAATGAAATTCTTTTTACTGTGCCAACTGAGATTGATTCACCACACTAGGCTTTGAGGTCCATCACCTTTATAAATTCTTCATATTATTCTTGTTCGTGATGTGGTTGTTCTGATTTCAGGCTAAATTTAGATAGATTTTTGTTTTCTTTTTTTTTTTGTGTTCTTGGTTGTCATGCTGCAGTCAATACCCTCAGCTATTTATACCAAAATGACAAACAGTTTAACCTTACAGCCTGTGTGATAATAGTAATAAAAAAGTGTTACTTTCTACATCCATCAGTTACTGAGATTTAAGTTGCATACATAAATGTGTTCTACCTCGGTCTACCTGTGTTTGTGTGTGTGTACATAGTACTTCAGAAGATGATCTTCATATAATGTATCCATGGAAAAACAGCTTGGTGCAAAGGCCAGTAAGCTGTTACAGATATTTATGTACATCTTCGTTGACTTATCCATTTGAGAATTGGGTATGTTAAATATCAGATGCACTGCAGTACCAGTGAGGGCATTAAGTTTAACCAAATGATATAGAAGTCAACCTTTGCTTAATTATTATTTTATATACACACACACACACACACACACACACACACATACTTTTTGTTTCTGTCTATCAAATCCACTCACAAGGCTTTGGTCAGCCCTGAGCTATAGTAGAAGGCACTTGCCATATTACCATTAGCTTCTGTTTGTCAGCAGGCAATCCCATCAACACCAGTATAATACCTTAAGAACAGCGAGTTGGTTAGGTGGCAGGTGCAGTGATTAATGCAGACTTGTTCTGCATTAATCAGAAAACAAACTCCTAGTCATAATTGCCAGTTCGAATAAGTTTCTGTGTTATGGGAGAGATGTATGAACTCTGGACCCCACCCCAGCCAAGCAAAACTGATTTTCTGAGGGAAATTCCAAGCGTTTTGGATCCTGCTGAGCAAATGAGAACCTTTATTGAAATATTTTTGCTGACTTGGGCTACTTTTAGTTTCATCTGTCTTCAATGTTTATTTAACACTAATGATGATGATGGTGGCAGTGATGATGATACAGATGATGCCGTTATCATTTTGTGTCTGCTTTCCATATCAATGCTTAATTAAGTTTTACCAATGATTAAATAAATTCCTATCAATGATTACTTAAATTAATGTCTATGATTATTTAAATTTCATTTCCATTTTCTTCTTAATTTTAACTTTCCTATTTCCTATACTAATGATCTTCCATTTGTCTCCACAGGTGTCTGCTGCTTTTAATGTGTTTTCCTCATTATTTGGCTGCAAAATATGCAGTTATGGTCAAGTTGCAATTCACTTAGCAACTTCCCCCAACAATCTACCACAGCTGCTGCATCCCATCTTGATATCTCTTCAAAATCTTTGGATATACAAAAATAATCAATCATTGGATATTTTTGCTATCGGATATATATATCTATCTATCTTATCTCATCACTAAGCATATCAATAAGGACATTTCCATTCATTTTGTCTTGTGAAGGTAGGTTTACAATATTTTTCTTCTATTGTCATGTTTTTCCAAAAGGGAACTTTAACCCTTTAGCATTCACATTCTTCTGTGAAAAGCAATGCTTATTTATTCATATTGTTTTGAATTAAGAATGCATTATCTTGTAACTTTGAGATTTTTTTGAGGTAAACATTAATTTTTAGAATGATATTGTAGGGTCGGTGTGAGAGGCCAGATTTGGCCAGTTTGAACTTAAACAGGTAGAATATTTTGGCTGGATATGGCCGGTTTAAATGCTAGAGGGTTAAAGGAGTTGAAGGGAACAATGATCTATATTCTATTTTTTTATTTGCCATTATCCCATCCGAGTTCTTGCTTAATAGTGTTTTAACCCTTTTGCATTTAAACCTGCCATATCCAACCAAAATATTCTCTGCCTCCTTTATGTTTAAACAGGCCAGATCCAACTTCTTACAGCTATTTTACAATGTCATTCTAAACGAAAATAATCACATCATTGAACTCTCAAAGCTGAGAAATAATGCAAGGTTAATTCAAAACAAGGTGAATAAAAAGCATTAAATTTGACGGAATAATCTGAATGCTAAAGGGTTAAACTACTTACTGGACAATGGTCAAAGTCTTAAAATTGTGTTGCCTACACATATTACATCCTGTCCATTGGCAAGACACATTTTTTTGTTGTTAGCTGTCAATAGGTACTCTGAGGAGGGGGTTAGCTTACTGCTAGAAGCAGTGCTTGGGGTTGTATAATTGACCGACATTCCTTTGGCTTACAATTTTTTCTCTTCTTTGTTTACTCTCTCTCCCCACCCAAGTCTGTTCTGCAGCCAACAACAAGAACCACCATTCTAGTGTATTTCTCACCAGAGTTAACTGAATAACTAAATAATTCACTTTCTTTCTATTGCATATTCAATGATGTAAACAATGGACAAGAACAATATATTTGTCACATTTATCAAACTCTGATAAAAACAGACAAAAATAAAATGGTTGTAATAGATTGATGGTATGGTTGATGAAGCATCAGTGGTTTTTACTCTTAAAGTTTAATCAACTGTAGTTTCGGTGCTGACGAAAGAAATCATTTATAATTGAGGATTAATCAGTCTCTTCTATTCTACTTTTGCCGTTAGCTAAAGAAATAGCTGGCATCTTTTTTAATATCTCATAGGTTATTGACTTCCTTTGTATATATTCACTCCCCCACCAGCTTGCTCCGTGACTAATGGCAATTGTGCTGATCCAGTAAGGCAGTCTTTTTTCTCTCTTTTTTTTTCTTTTTTGTCCATTAGTTGGTGGGGAAGGCAGTACCTGTTTACTTGTTCATTACAGGGTTTCTGAGGCTGGTGAGAGGAAGGGAGTGAGGAAGGTATCCTCAAAGCAGAAACCTGGTGTAAATACTTACAGCAGAGTGGTGAATTTCACTACTTGGGTAATAGAATTAGTTTGTCACCTGGTTTAGCATCCGTGTTGGCCATAGTGGGATTTCAACTTAGAACCCAAAGGGCCAGACTTGCTTTGGATTGGTACTTCTTTATTGACTGTGAAAGGACGAAAGGCAAAGTTGATTTTGGCTGTGTTTGAACTTGGAAGAAATTTTCCAAGGTGTTCTTTCTAGCATGCTAACAACTGCCAATTTGCTGCCCAAGATCAGTTTTTTTACTCTTAAAATCTGTGAAACAAGTTTATAGTTTATGTTTGTACATGCTTGTGCTTGTTCCTTACTTCCAGCTTTATTGTACATAATTCATATTAGAACAATAATCTTTCTCACAGTAGCTGTCAGTGTTCTGTGGCCACTCGATCGAGAAACTTAATTGTTTATTTATACTAAGAGGCTTTACTTCTCTTGGCTATTTGTAAAGTAACTTTTGTAGTATTCGTTCACTTAACTATTTACCAATGTAAATGTCTTTCTAACTTTTTTGCCTTTTCTGATTTTTTTTTTTTAAATCCTTTTCATTTCTCTTGGCAAATTTTAAATGAACACTTCAGCTACCAGCAGAATTGACTGCACTTCACTGATTTGAAGGAATTGTTCCCACTCTTTCCACCAGATAATTCTGCACTTAGATGAAGGAAATGCCAACAACTAGAGACAATTCTCGATATGAAAACCCACTAATGTCATGTAATATTAATGTAATATATATCCACATCATTGTTTAATATTCTCTTTTCCATGGTTGCATGGATCAGAGGGAATTTGCTGAGGCAGTTATTCTACAACCAGATGCCCTTCCTGTTGCAAATCCTCATTTATTAACAAACAAAGTAATTTCTTTCCCCATAGCTGTATGCTTTTTATGAAAGATTGAAAACAAACAACATTGTTTGTATGATGGTGAAGTTTGTTTACAACCATCACATGGTGTCAAGACAGTGAACACACGCATGAGGCTTCCTTTAGTATCTATCTTCCAAATCTACTCATAAGGCTTTGGTCAGCCGCGGACTGTTTTGAAATAGGCTTGGCTGTGAGGTGAAGAAGTTTTCTTCAGAACTACATCATTCCATGTTTAATTCTACTGTATAGTACCTGAGGCAAGTGTCTTCTACCAAAGAAGTGCCTTATGAGTAAAATTTGGGGGACTGAATCTGAAACTACAAACAAACTTCTTAACTATACAGCCATGCCTGCTTCTAAATCAATAAACAGATGAGAGCTTAGAGTCTGTTCAAAATCACGTTTTAAATCTGCTGCCACCATTTCGTTTTGTAGAACAACTCATTTACCTAATTCAATGTACCAAGGATAAGTGGTACCAAATAAACTGGGAATGTTTTAATCTGATGCAGACCGGCATCCTTTCCAGGAAAATGCTTTATCCGTCATGCCCTTAACTAAATGGAATTAAGTGCTGGCTGGCTCTTAAGAGACTCCCAAGTTTAAGGGAGACAAATTTTTTGTCTTATCTTTTCTATTCATATCTCTTTCAGTGTGTGTGCATTAAGTCAGAAGTTATTTTAGTGAAAAGAATGGCTGCACATGCAAGTGCTTCAAGCCCACTAACCTCATTATCTAGCTTGTTGTGACTGTACCAGCATACCCACTATGTGTTCATGGTATTGTTGTTAAATAGGATCCGGTTTCAATCCAAACATGGTACCTGTCATTCATTTAGTTTCTGTCCTGTTTCTTTACTCTTTATTGCTAGTCTTCTTCTCCCTACCATTATCTTCTATTTTTTTTTTTATTATTACGATTTGCCTTTATTTTCTGATTTGATAATTCAGTTTTTTTTAAACTTTAGACATACACTTTGGTTGTATAATTAGATTCCATAGGTTAGATTTTATTTCATATGCTCGACGTGACACCTTAATTTTCTTTCTTTGTTTCTATTTTGATATTAATCTACCTCCCAAGTTCATCTTGTATTAATGTGTATTTATTTCTGGAATTTTCCACATTGATGTGATGTAATGTAATTTTTAGCTCTTTCTTCTTTCTCTTTCCCTCTCTCTATATCTTATGTTGTAGTTGTATTATTCTGTGACAGTCAGTTGTATGTATATATGTATATATATATATATATATATATATATATATATATATATATATATATATATATAT
>NC_068994.1:50576749-50583696 GCF_001194135.2 Octopus bimaculoides | reverse complement strand
AAAATTCCTTACTTATTATTCCACTCTTTGCTGGCAAGATCTTCAGTTAGATACTTAGATGCATAACTACCCATTAGATTATCATCTCGCATCAGCCTGAGAGTGAGAACTTGGCGGACGGCTGAGGTGAGATTTAGTCGAAAGTGTTATCTGAATATTTATTGCGCAGGATTTTTTTTTTTTCCCCAGTCAGCGCAAGATTTTTTTTTCATCTTCCTTCAAGCAATTGTTTTTACAGCTGGATGCCATTTCTATAGCTAACAACTCAACTGTAAAGTAGGAATGGAAGGAACCCTACCATAAGATAAGTTTGAGACAAGCGGTAGATGGAGTTTATATACTCAAGCTTCTTTCTTCAAGGCATAGGTCATTCATTAGCAGAAGAGAAGTTTGAATTTGTGAGCAAGTGGTTAGCTGTCCAGTATTTGAAACTTTGTTTCTTGCTTGTGTTGGGCTGCTTTAATAATGCACTTCTTAAATACATCTAATGATGTTAATGTGTTCTTTTCAGTTAGTAATTATGTGTAGGACTACTTATATTTAGCACAACATACACATCACTGACTTGACAAATCAGTTTTTTTTTGTTTTTTTTTTTGTGGTTAATTATACTGCTGAAGATAGTTTTCAGAAATGTATACATTTGAATTTGTTTCTGTTTTTTTCTGTAGTTTTACTCATCCTGTAAGATGGTTTGATAGTGGAACTCTTTAGTTATTAATGACTTTCGTTACAGTGATACAATATCCATGTTACTGAAAAGTAATGAGCTGACATGTAAATAGATGGAGCCAATAAAAGTTGTCATTTATATATTATATATATGGGCATCTGGCATAATAGTTGTGGTGTTCGGCTTACAGCTAATATGAGTTCAATTCATGGGCCAGGCAGCACATTATATCCTTGAGCAAGGCACTTCATTTTATGTTGCTCTAGTCTTTTTAGCTGAAAATGAGTACCAGCCAAGTTTTACTGCGGCTGTCTCTCCCTCTAGCTGACACACCCTATATATGTCACTGGGTCAAAGAATAGGCTAGTCCAAGGGGTGCCTGTATCTGCTGGTGACCACAATAAGTACTTTAAACAGTTAGTAAAGAGCATGGTACATGTTACCAAATCATGCTCATTTGCCATATGGCTTTTTTTTATATATACTTTAAGTGTAGCATCAATGATGGCTAGCTCTTTATGCAATATAGCACCAAGAAATAATGCAAGTTGTTAACCTTGTGATAACCAGGCCTGTGCCTAAATGACTTCTTTTACCCTTTTCTTGAATCACAAGAATCTATGGGTGGAATCATTGCTTATATCATAAAGCAAATGTTTAAAAAAATCATCTGTGTAGGATGTCGGGCTATATTGTCAGTGGCATTTTCCTCTGCAAAGATTTGAACTTGAGTACTCTTGGTACTACAAGTCAACACATCATTTAGGTTATATGCTATTCATGGTATTTATTGAGAATTAGAAGAATTCTGCCATTGAAAGTTAAGTTCTTTGATTGTAGACTTGCTACCATTCATAGGATACTGATTGCCAAATGCCTTGCTAGTTGCTTGATTTTACCATCTGTACTTTTAGCTTGTTGATTTAGTCACGAGTGTTTAAGTAAGCTTAAAGAAATCTACTCATAACTCATAGAATATGTAATAGACTGGATGAAATGATTTGGTGTGTGAAAAAGATACAATAATGATTTGTAATTACTATCTCTGCCCAGTGCAATATGTAAACTTAAGAAGTGCATGTTTATGATCGACAGAACGTTTGTAGAAGGCTATAGTAATCCTCTCACACGACTTTAGTCAGTTGAGGCTACAGAAGAAGACCCTTCCCTAAGGTGCTGTTCAAAGGGATTGAACCTGGAGTGAAGTGGTTGTAAAACAAACCTCTAAAACATTACTGTCTCTCTGCATATATTTCTTTGATATTAGTCCCTGTGGTTATTGGACCCACCACCACCACCACCACACACTCTTATAATGTCTTCATATTTTGAACTGAAAAGAATCTTTTTTTTAACCATAACTGAGGCATGATGTAACTTTTAGATAAAATTATTAAATGTTCTATTCTATAGCATGGTCTGTGCATATATATATATATATATATATATATATATATATGTTCAAAGACCCAACCTTTCATAATATTATTTGTTTATATTTTTAAACAAAACAAAATAAAACAAAATTGGTTAATAAAAACAATACTAAGATAGAATTTCTCGAATGCTCTCCTCCACCCTGTCATATGAGCACTTTGTTTAAAAATTTATGCATATTCACTGTTCAATCCTGGGTTAACCATAATAATTTCAGTTTTGTATTTAAGACAGTTCAAGGTTCCATTTAGTTACAAAGCAAATTCCAATCTATTGGTTCCTAGCAACACCAATCTGTAGCATGTTGGATCATGGTTCTCTTTCTCTCTCTCTCTAACCTACACCCATGGGAGAATTGGATACTCAGCACTTAAAGCTAACAAGGAAAATATATATTCCATGGGTGTTCTCACAACTTATAAGCAGTAAAACTGCACTCAGCATTTAGTAACTCTTGGAGTATAAGCATTGGTCTGTTATGAGTTAAGTATTGTAGACATCTACACTGCACTGGGGCTGTGTGGTGGTGTTTTAGTATAAACCATCTTTTATTGATTCTGCCATATGTAATGATCTTTTTCACTTTCTGGTGTGTGTGTGTGTAGCCATGGTCATTTGAGAAATTTGTACTTTTAATGAGGTTGGAAGAATCTGTACAAAAAACATCCACAAAAGTATTTATTAACAAACATTCCTGAATTATTAAATGGTTCCTGTGAATTCCAAGGAAATCTGCTGTTGGTGTTAATGTGGTATTGTCATAAATATTTTCTTTAAGCAATACATGTGTTTTGTGTGCATGTATGTATATAATTCAACATATAATGTGCAAGTATCACTGTCTGAGTAAGAGGCTTGCAACCTCACAATTCCAGGTTCAGTTTCACTGCATGGCACCATGGGCAATTGTCATCTACTGAAATCCTAGGTTGACCAATACCTTGAAAGTGGAATTTGTATGGATGCCTGTTGCATATGTATGTCTCTAAGATCATGTTTATGCCTGTAACTATATTTGTTTTATAGGTATTATTTCAAAATGAGTGACTTAGCAATTCAGTAAATAGTAATCAATAAAGTATGTACCATATCAAAGCAGTTCCTCGGGTTGATATGCATCCTAGCATGACTACAGTCAAATGACTGAAACTACATTTTAAAGAACTTGTACGCGTGCACACACACTGATCAGTGCCTTGTGACTTGGTTTTAACCTCTGGCTGGAGGTATTTTGATTTTGGTTTCTAATGTATGTAGAAACACCTAATAATTATTTATTCATCATAGCAGCAGTAAGATGTCACCTGTTGTGTCCGTCAGTCTGTCTTTGGTAATCCTTGATAATGTTGTTGCATGGTCCTAAGTCAGCTGGATTCAGCCAGTGCTTATGTTACCCAGGTAGTCAGCTCAATGATCACTTATTCTGGTGATATTATTGTTGTTAGTATAGGCTGTTACATGAAATGTTAATTCAAGCCTTAAGAGAAAAATCTAGTAGTTAATTAGCCCTTTTGATAACCTAATTCTGTCAAAATACACTGCATTTGTTGCAGTTGATTTTGAAAATAATGGTAAAAGCTGATGTTTAGAACATAAATGATTGCTGGAAAGTTTTGAACTTGGTTCAAGAAGATTTTTTTATAGAACTAGAGGCAGTCTCAGGCTGGGGTGTATCAAAAGTGTGTAATGATGCAATTATTTTTTGTTAATTAAAAGTGGAAGATGAGATTTTGTTTTCTAAGGGAAAGTAGGATTTTTGTGGTGTACCATCTCCTAAGGCCATATGGAATCATGACAGCCAGAAATCTATCAATACCAGATTGTACTGATCTGGTCATTGGTAGCTTAACTTTGTGGCACTTGTCAGAGCAGAATAGTTGGTAATGATCAGTTCTGCTTACAGAATAGAGAAATTTTGAAAGCAGAAATCTTTCGAACATAGTTTGCTGGGAAGAAGGTTTAATCTTTCTGATACTAACCAGCCTGGGACTACTGCTAATCTGGATAAAAATGATCTGAATTAAAACCTATTTTTCATTAGCATTTTGTGTTAATTTATGTTCCAAAAACAGCTTAGTAATGATGAAGTAATTTTATGGAATTCTTCATTTATTTTCAAAATTAATTGAAGCATGCAGTGTATTTCAATAGCAATAGGAAAAACAAAAGTGTTAATAAATGTTAATTTATTCATTGCCAGATCTCTGAGCCTGTCTTCAATTCCAGTTTCAGTAGGTTTAATTGAATGAAAGACACATTGCCTCCTTGTTGGAATGGTAGTCTGTAACAGGTGAAAGTGGGCTTGGTTTCATAAAGTAACAACACAAAATTTTACTTGGGTAGCTGCATGTGGTGGGCAACCCATACCACATGGTATCCTCCTGCAACTAGATAGGTTTGCCTGTTGAGAGTGCAGTGGTGGTTGGTGACAGTACATGAAATGCTGACTTTTGTTTTATTGACCTGTAACTGTATCTTTCCATGCAAGGTGCAACTGGTAAACTTAAGAGTGGCTCAACAATTTATCTTGTGAAAGTTTAACCCTTTCCTACTTATACCAGCCATGCTTGGCCCAAATGTATTCTACCTGATTTTTGCTTAAACTGGCCAGATCTGGCCTCTCACACCTACTGTACAATGCCATTCTCAAAATAAACGATCACATCATCAAAATCTCGATGCTATGAGAGAATGCATAATTAATTCAAAACCCTGAATAAATATGCATTATATTTGACAAAGTAATCTTAATGTTGACTGGTTAACAAGTACATTTTGGTAATTTTTCATTGATATTATAACAATTATTTAGTGAGAATTTAATGTTTGTGCATTTAAGTTCATGCACATATGCATGTACACGTCCATACATGTATGGGTTACTTCACATAACTCTGTGAGGAGCATATGGTTGGTCTCTTGGTTTCTCTGGATGGGATGCCAGACCCTTGTAGGGTTACTCATTTTTACCTGCTGAGTGAGCAGGAGCAATGTAGAATGAAGTGTTTTGCTCAAGATTATAATGCATTGCCTGATCTAGGAATTGAAACCACACACGAACAGGAGTTCAACACCTTAACAATTAAGCCATGCACCTCCATACATACATACATGTTTGTATGCAGTAATATAAATGCAGCTATATACACACAAACTTCACCGGAAGTCAGGTCTTTGAACTCTGCAATATTTTGTGAAAGATTAAATATATTGATAATAGAAATATTTTCATCTCAAATTCTTCTAGCCACTCCTACCTTATCCACCTACCAAAATGGTTCCACTGCAATATATCAAAAAATCTAACACTGACTAGTTGCTTTCTTTTGTATCCTTGCTATCATTATGGTATTCTTTTCACTCTTATGCCAAAGGCTTTCATTGCTCTTACATTTTCACTATTATGAACCAAAATCATCTGAAGTCAAGCTTTATTATTTTTTATATTGATAAAGATCTCTAGGTCCTATCTGTTTGTTACACTAACTAGGTTTTTCTGAATGCCAGTAATATATACCAAGCAACATTGAGATTAGTCATCCAATTTATGCCCGCTTCCTTTTATTACGAAGGTAAAGGAGCCTTGATTTTATTCTCAAAGAAATAATTAAATAATCGATATTTTGAGTGGCTGTTTAAATGGAGGTGTGTGCGGTGATGGTGGAGGCAACAAAGCGACCCCCCACTCTTAAAACACAAAACGACCAAAAATCAAACAATTTTCTATTTTGGTTATGTGTTCAATAAATTGTCTAGCTTGTGTATCTAAACTATTGGTAACACAGTGTTGGTGCAGGAATATCGGTTAATGTATGGTGGGTGTGAGTGTGGGGTGGGGGCGGGCCGCAGGTGGAATGGCGTGTGGGTTGTTGTAGAAGAGGAAGAAGCAAGGTTTCAACTACTGCTATAGTAGTTAGTTATCATTACTACGGAGCTGAGCAAGTCTTTTCTTACCTCTCCAATCACCCCCCCTCTCTCTCTCACACACACACAGTGCTTCTCCCCTCCCTGCCACACCCACAATTGCTAGAGGCATTTATTTATTTATTTGTTTTCATTGATTTTTGTTTGTTTGTTGCAATTTTTGGAATATTTGTCTACTTAGTGCAACATCAGTGTTGTAATGCAAGTCGAACAGCTACACACACGCATACATGTGCGCAAGTGCACACTGACACATACACCCTCTCTCTCTCTCTCATTCTCCCCTTCTCCTCCTCCCATTTATTACTTTTCCTACATTTCTAATCATGAAGGAATGTGTTGTTTGGTAAAGAAATAGCATCATCGCACATAGTGAGTCTTTATAATGGTGGTGGTGGTGGTACGCTGTGTGCTTGCAAATGTTTCCTCCTTTTAGTTTTATTGATTTTCTTTTTTTTTAGTAATTTAGAGGGAAGCAAAATAATAAACAACTTATATTTTAATTTTTGGCCCTTTTTGGAGGACTTCATCATACAATGATGGATTTTAAACTGTCATTAAAATGTTTTTTTTTGTTTTGTCTTCTTTTAAAACAAAATATTATAAAGTAAATAGTTGTGTTATTCTTCATAATGAATAATGAGGCTATGATAATGATTTAATATCAGATATCTTGTTTGATTGTGAAAAGAAACAAGCAAAAAACCCCCAGTAAATGAGAGGGGTGGAAGCATCCCTCCCCCATCTGTTATTTCAATTAATTAAAATTATTTGTAATTTCATTTGTTAAGATTCAACTCTGTCACTCTATCCTCTAAAGAGAGTGGGGGTGGAGAAGTGTAGATCTCTCTTTCTCTCTCTCTATCTCTCTCTCTCTCTCTCTCTCTCTCTCTCTCTCTCTCTCTCTCTCTCT
>NC_068994.1:50567282-50576428 GCF_001194135.2 Octopus bimaculoides | reverse complement strand
GGGGGGGGGGGGCAAAAAACCGGCCAATTTTTGTAAACCAATCAGCCCAACAAGCATTCTGTATCAGTAGAAGTTACTTTGAATAATAACTACCTGCTTATCAGTAGGAAAAAAAAAATCAAGATTACACATTCTTTATCTTAAATATCATTGTGACATAACACAACAATTCAGGTCAACAACTTAACTGTATTCAAATAGGGATTAACCAGAGCCACCCAACAGTCTCTGTATGCACTGTGCTTTGCCTAATCTTGTATGAGTATCTGTTGGCAATTTCATCTATCTGTATTTTCTGTAAGCTGTGTTACAAGTATCTATCCCTTGGCAGTAGTGTCCCTTATTGTTTCCTCACTTGGACAGCCCAACTGCTCCTTTCCTCATCATTTTTCATTGACTTTGAAACGATGGTGGGGAAAGGTGATCTCTGCAAAATTTGAAAGTGGAATTTGAAGGATTATAAAT
The DNA here is from genome assembly GCF_001194135.2 of Octopus bimaculoides. Taxonomy (NCBI): domain Eukaryota; kingdom Metazoa; phylum Mollusca; class Cephalopoda; order Octopoda; family Octopodidae; genus Octopus; species Octopus bimaculoides. The sequence continues at coordinate 50,575,963 of NC_068994.1, read as the reverse complement.
TATAGAGACAAAAGCAACTTGAAACTTTTGTATCACAGCCAGATCTTATCTGTCTTCCCAGATCCAAAATTTGAATTTGATATTTTAGTGATTCTGAGCTTGTAAAAGTAGTAGTAGTAGCAGTAGCATTTGGGCAAAGTCTCTGTGAAGTAAGCTAGCATGATTGGTTAGCTTCCATGTATTTCTGAGAGCTATTCCTTCTTGGGCCACCGCTATTGAATCATTAGACTTTAATTAAATTCCTTTGTGACCCTATTTCCAACAAAGAATAAACTGCCTATTTGTTAATGTTTCATTTCAAAATATTAGTGAAAAAAAAAAAAAAAAAATGGATGACTTCAGTAAAATGACTGAATGTTTTTTTTTATTTATTCATTTGAGTTTTGAATATAACACGTGTAGTAATAATAACAATGTAGTTTTGATTGCGATTTTAATTTAAACATGAATGTGTTAAATGGTTGGAGCAGTGACACATGATGATGATGATGATCCTTTCTCCTAAAGGCACTAGGTCTGAAATTTGGTGGTAGGGGACTAGTTGTTTCACTGGTACTTAATTTATTGACCCCGAAAGGATATAAGGCAAAATCAACCTCAGCAGAATTTGAACTCAGACACAATGTTGCTAAGCATTTTTGCCCGGAATGCTAATGATTCTGCCAGCTTGCCACCCTAATAATAATAATAATAATAATAATAATAATAACAATAACAATAACAATAACAATAACAATAATAATAATAATAATAATGTAATTTTGATTGCAATTTTAATTGAAATATGAATGTTTTAAATGGCTGGGGCAGTAACACAAGACAGTAATATCAAGGAACTGGAGTTAATTCTTAAGTGGTAAAAAAAACCATCAAATCACACACACACACACACACACACACACACACATACATACATACATGAGGTCATTTACGTTGTAGACTACTCAGTGTTAATGTAGACTTAAGAGGTTGAATTTTTATTTATTGCTGCAATTTTCTCATAGGCAAGTATACTTTCTCTCTAGCTAAAAATAAATAGCATTCCCATTGCAGTGTGTGTGTGTGTGTGTGTAATATGTCTAGGTCTACAAACACATGAATTGATGGAAACCATCTCAATGGATATGAATGTCTAAGTGAAGTTCAAAAAAAGAAATCCAAATCTTTCAATGGAATCAACATTATCATTGGAGTAGCTCTAGAAGATAAAATAGGTGTGTATGTTGTCATTATTTTATGCTTTATTTTTGCGATAGTTCTTCATCATCTAATAGTATGAAGAAAACTGCCTCTCTCTCTCTCTCTCTCTCTCTCTCTCTCTCTCTCTCTCCTTTTTTTAAATATTGGTTATGATTGGATACCATTCTTATTGCTAACCAATTTAGAGAATAAATTGGGTGGATTTTATTGACCCACTGGTATTAAAGGGTTCTCCATTTGGACTAAAGTGCTCTCTGTACACTGCATTAGTTTTTATTTGAAATTACTGCTCTCTGAGACTGGTTGCCTTTGCTGCACCCCATCGAGTGCATGCCTTCATCTCATGCTGTTGTGACAGAACCCCTTTTTATATATTTCCCAGCTTTCAGTTGGATTCACTTTCATTATGGTTGAAAAGCCACACTTCTCAATGCTGAGCTTTAGTTATCAAAGAAGCTGAGGCAAGCGGATGTGAAGGTTGTCATTATTATTATTATAGGCTTCAGGTAGGGAGTTGAGAATTTTAATCTGGGGCGAATGGGAATGAAGCTGTTTCCATGATGCAGGAAGGGTTCTGTTACGGGGATGTTAAGTGAGCCTGAATAGTCAAGAGGGAATGGCTGGGGGTGGATTTATAATCTTTTAGTTTGCTGTATTAATTCATTTACTTGTTTCAGACATTGGACCAAAGTCATGCTGGGGCACCACATGGAACCTAGTACTTATTTTCTTTTACTCTTTTTGGTCTCTGCTAAGTTATAGGTGCATAAACAAACCAACACCAGTTGCCAGGTGGTGTGGGAGAACACACATACACACACACACACACACACGTGTGTGCATGCATGGCTGGCTTCCACACAACTTCCATCTACCAAATTTCTTCACAAGGCATTAGTTGGCTACAGGCTATAGCAGAAGACACTTGCCCAAGGAGTCGCACAGTGGAACTGAACCTGCATAGCATGCTTCTTTACTAGATAGTCATGCCTACACTTGTTGGTTGTAGAACATACTTTAGCAAGTGTTCTCTTAAGCAATTATATATTTCAAATGTCTGTAATGCTAGAAGATATGATTGCCTAGAAATGCCAACTTGAGGTTTTTGACACACATTTTAGCCACCATCAGTAAATTCTGAATTAAGTACATGTACATACGTATGAATATTCAGATGTGTATGGGTACATATATTTTCATGCGTGTATGCCATTGGGCATATTGTGTGTAGCATCTACTCTCTGTTAGGTTTTTGTCTACTTCCCTCAGGAATAATAAAAGGAAAAGTAGAGAAAAAGTAATGTGAGAGGAGATAAAAATTCAGGTGTTGCTGACCGAATGTGCAGTGAGATCATCAATGCATGTAGATGATGATAAAACTCCACACTCAAGTCTTATGATTGACATAAACTTTTGCTAAGGGTCAAATATTGTCATTGTGATAGTTGAGGTTGTATGTAACTCTTCTCCTCCTTCCTCCATGACATAAAAATGGCTGAACAGAAGACGTGGGTTTGCATCCTACATGTTGGTTGAAACTAATAAAAAGAAAAAAAAAATGATATAATTCAATTGCGTATGGTATTACTGATATTAACAGTAAATCCCTTTGGAAGTTTTCATTAATTGAAAATTAATTGTATCATTCAAGCAGGCAGGGTCTTGGTTAGAAACATTGTCAGAAAGAGTTCAAAAGCTTTTAAGAAAAGTAAATAGAATGAAAAATTTTATTGGTGAAGTAGTTGGCTGGGAAGAATTGCATGGTACTTGGCAGGATTGACTGACAGACATATACACATGCTTCCTTGTAAGGAATGGTTATAATAATTTTTATCAGATTAAACAGATGTGGTTCAACAGCTTTCTTGGTTTGTACTTTTTAGTTTGTGTGTGTGTATATGCATTCACACACACACACACACACATCACCACACCTGCTGACTTAATTTCATTGGCAAGTATGATTGACCTACACAGGTGCACTGGATTTTAGACTAAAGTAATGGGGGTATTTCTTTTGTTTGCTTGTTTGTTTCTGAACCTGAAATAAAGCAAAATATATAAATAAAAATTGTGATTTTGTCATTGGGTGCCAGTAATTGTTCTGAAATGACTGGCTGTCTTTTGTTTAGTTTTACTTGTTTCATTTCTTAATTAGGATCTATTTCAGTGGCCTCTGTTTTAAATTCTATTCTTGGTTTGAAATCGTTAATTAATTAAGCTCATAAATATATTTTTTAATCTCCAGAGTTGCTTTATTGTTAAGCAGATGAGATTAATTAATAGCTGTTTATGATAAAATACAGTTTTTGTACATTTTAATGTAATGATTTCTTTGATCATTACTCCCACATGTACAGTAAACCATTATACTTTGTCAAGTTTGATGAGGTCAGAATAAGACGAAAACCTGTCTGCAATTGTCTCCTATAAGAAAACAAAAACAATCATTAACTCTCTCTTTTTTCTTTTTTCATTATTTATTTCTACTTAACACAGTTAAATATGCTAACATTTACCATTTCTATCTCTGTTTTCCATGCATGCATGTGTTGGGAAGGTCTTCTCCTCTTCAGCATGTTGCAGTTTGTAGTATTTTTTGTCATGTCCTTTGTGTGGTTTTATCTCCCAAGATTTATTGTCAGCATTTTCTGCCCCTGGTTGTTTTCTTCCTCTCGAATCTTTTAGCACTTAATCAACTATCATCATCCATACATATTATATGTCTGCACCAGTGCAGTTTTCTCTTTTTGCACACTGCATCTAATGCATGAAGTATCCAGTTTCTCTGTCAGCTCATTTGTGCTTTGTTGTTCAGGCATACTTCATTGCACATCCAATGAAGCATACTTGTTTCATCCTTTCCAGCACATCTAAATACACATCACTTTGAATTTAGTCTCCATGTTAGGCAACTATGTACATCATGCTAGCTACTCTTCACTTGAAGGAAAAAAAAAATCTTTTTGTTTTCAGCAGAAGTAACAGCTCCTTGAACATTTTACACCTAGTATGCTTTTAGAGTACCTCTTCAAGTACTAATTAAGGTCACCTAGGAAACAAAAAAGCTATCAACTACTTCTAAGGAGCTGTCTGAGCATTAAGATAATTTATTATGCGGATGATTGCTAACTGTTCTTGGCTATCTGCCACAGACATAGTCTTTATTTCCCGTTATTGTGCTTCTGATCCCACTATATATCTCGTGCACCAATAGTTGGGTACACCTCATAGAATTTCTGTCAACTCTTCCTGCATATTGCACATGGACACTTCCCAGATGGCAGTAGATACTGTCTTCTAGGTCCTCCTTTACTAAGACTTTAGTCTTTGTCGAGTTTACTTTGAGATCTACTTAAATAGAAACAACCATAACTATAAATGACTTCAATGTCGATTTTCCGTGGATAGCCAATCTTAAACTTCTCTGTTAGGGTCTGGAGATTTATAACAAACAGGACTGGGGTCAAGAACTGATCCTTGATTGAGATCTACCTGCACACTAAAATTCTCACTGAACTCATTGCTAACCCTCATCTTGACAGCATCTCTGTACATGACTTGAATGCTTCTCACAAACTATTCATCTCCACCCACTTTTTTTAACGACCGCTTAGCTTTAGAGCAGAGTGATCTTGCCAAAGATTTTCCTCCAGATCCACAAATACTAATTATAGTGGTTTGGCTTGCTTGTATTTTGTCTCGCTGGAAGGAGGGTACTCTGACTTGGCATAAATCCAAACTGTGCTTCTCATCTAAGCTGCACTAATTTATTTGTTAATCTGTCATAACTTAATCTCTTGAAATTGACTGGAGACCTTTTATTTTTATTTTCCTTTTGTTTTTGTTCCTGAAAATATTAATGCAGAGTAGAATGCAACACCAGTTAAGTAATTAATGTGAGTTGTTAATTAATATTTCCAAGTTCAAATTTTGCCAGGGTTGACTTTATAGTTTTTATGATTCTTGTAGTAAATCATTACTTGGTAAGAAAGTGCATCGTAGTTCAATAAGATATTATTGGTAAAGCTGCAATAGTTGTCAAAATCAGTTGATAACAAGATAAAATGCCTTACAGCATTCAGTTGTATTTATTCCTTTGCATTATGGCTACAAATCACTATTGGATACACTTTTCCTTTCTTCTGTCTCTGGTCAATAAAATCAGTATCAATATTATACCAGGGGTTTATTCGTATCTCTATATCTCCCTTATATATTTGTGGCCTGGAGCCACTGTAACATTATTATCCTTGTTGTTGATGTGCGGCTGTAATCTAGCAGAGTTGTTAGTGTCAGAAAAATATGCCCTCTGCCATTTTAACAGTCTGAAATGGAAATCCTGCTGAGGTCAAATCTTACTTTGATAGTATCAACTAACTCCTGTCTCCAAAAACGTTGCTGGCCTTGTGCAAAAATGTGAAGCTTTATTATTGTAGTTGTTACTACTACTACTACTACTACTACTACTACTACTACTACTACTACTACTACTACTACATGCACACACTCAATATTTTGTCCTGTGCCATCCTTTGTTTTTGTTAACCCTTTGTGTTTAATAAAGAATTCATCATCATCATCATCATCATCATCATTACTGTGTTAAGTTCCAATCAAGTTCTGGATTTGATTTAGTTGACTTATTCCTCCTTTCCTAACATGTGGTTTTCTGCCAATGTTAGAAACTGTTATTATTGCTTGGGCGCTTTTTATCTAGGAACATTCCTTTAGAAATACATCCAATTCTTCCTTTGACTGTGGTTAGAACTGGTTGAAAACAATTTTGGTTTTTAGAAGGCATTACCAGTGTGTGCTGTTAGCTCTCAACAAATCTGTATAATTTTTATACATACATGTTATCCAATCAGAAATTGTAAAACATTATGTAATATTAAATCAACTCCTGTCAGAATTTAGTTTATCTGGCCTTGGGTTAGAGATGAAACTTAGATATCCTTGTATTGTAGATATAGGTTTAATGGAACAGACAAGCTTTTGAAGTTATTAAATAATTAGGGCTAAATGCTACTTTATTGCAACTTTTGTTCTATGACAAATCGTCTTTTTTTTTTTTTTTTTCATTACAGTGATTAGTTAGGTGATTTGGTTACAATTGATGAATTGGTAAAGTGTGTCTCAGGTTATTTGTTCTGGCTCCTTGCATTTCTAGTTCAAATCCTGCTATGGTCAACTTAGCTTTTCTTCCTTTCAGAGTTGATAAAAAAAAAAAAATACCAGGACAGTGAATTGGTAAACTCTTTAAAGAGTTGGCCAGAGATGTCTTATAATATCTGTTTTGGTTTTTTATGCTCTGATAGCAATGCCTGTCATGGCATTGGTGTTAAGCTATGTTGGCATAGATCAGTAGTCTCTCTCTTTGGTGGCATGGAGAAGAGTAACTTGTATGCATCAGCATCTCCCTGCCTTCTTCAGAGATAAAGCAGTCTTTCCTAACCCTGTATGTACATGTGCAAATGGTCATACCTCACCAATAGAAGCCTTGCTATTTACTAAAGGATCCAATGACTGAGTAGTAATGAAATAGTAATGACTACTCTTTTAGTCAACATATCAATATACTCACTCGTAATATCTTTTGAAAATGGTAAGTTTCAATTGCATGAGCTCATGATTGCTTACAGAGTTTCCTGGCGGAAAGTAGCCAACAGATGACATTACTTATCTCATAGATAACATTGATACACATTAAATCCTTTGTGCTGCTGACATACTTAGAGAGCCAGTGGGAGTCACTGAAGGTCTTGGTCATTGGGTAGCTGGTCAAACAGTTGCTGCTTCCTATCCTTACAGCTACTGTACAATATCCATAGCTTGGAACACTTGTCATCTTAATCCACTTAATTGTAAAGCTTGTTCCAGGAAGCACTTTATAATTAATGCCTGCTTTGTTAGCTCACAAATAATAATTAGTACAAGTCTCGCCATGGACTAGGATATAGAAAATAGATGTTTTGTGTGACTGAGTCACCTGTGATGTTTTGAAGGTGCTACTTCAGTTTGTATTTATGTAGTACATTTAATTCTGTCTACCTCAATTTACTTAGCTATTAAGAATAGGTACCAGATCACTGGTTTATCCAGATAGAGATTTGTCTTTCATCCACTTATTAACATCAATTTGAAGTAAACTCTAGCCCTTAAAGCCAATCTGGGCTTTGGAGGTATATTTTGTAACTGGTTATGGTAACTGGATTTTTTGAAATACAAAGCCTCATCATCATCAAGCTCTGTAGTGATATTTCTCAGTAAAAGTTTCAGTTCTTAGAATTGGTGCTACTTTTGGTTTGATTGCATTATTTTTTTAATGCTATATATTGTTTAGCTTTGGATCAGCTCCAACTGAGCAAACGTATTATAAAAGACTTTTCAGGCCGTGACCATCCTGTCTTTTACTTTGGATGATATATTCCTAGACATAGATCAATTGCGCTGCTGTTTCTAGCTTGTCAAAGATGGCATACAGGGTCCACAAACTTTAATTCTATAAAGAGCAACAATTTTATGTTGGATAAACCTTCATATATTAAAGGTCAAGTTGAAGACCATTGCTGACCTATTTCATAATGTTTCACATTTTGGATGAAGCTGTGGCATCATGCTTTCTTCAAGAAAATTAATGGTGATGAAGATGGATTTTTCACCTTTATCCAGCCATTTCTAGGCTTGATAAGTTGCAGTAAAGTGGAAAGAATATTGTACTCTCAGCTGAAGGATTCTGAGTTCATGCAGTGGCAGTGAGTACGTCGCTAATTAATCCATGTACCTGCTTGTATTGTATGTAGGACTTAATTATTCAATTTTTTCCACTGGTATTGATTATACAGTTTTATATTTAAGAGATGAGGAATTATATACATTATTTACATTAGATGGATATTTGTCCCCATCTTGTTTGTTGTTAACACAGCATTTCGGCTAATATACCCTCCAGCCTTCATCAGGTGTCTTGGGGGAAATTTTGAACCTGGGTTCTCATTCCTAAGGTATTTTTCGATGTTATTATTATTATTATTCATGCCTGGAATCGAACTTGGAATCTTGGGGTTAGTAGCCCGCGCTCTTAATCACTATGCCATATGCCGTGGTATTGATTAGGTAGGTGGAGTGTAGTGCCAGAGAGATTTCAAGTGATCCCTGTAAGATCTCCTATAGTCAGAGGCAGTTTGTTTTAGCTGATATATATATATATATATATATAACATTAAACTAACCACTGTTATTGTCCCTTACTCAGCTGTAAACATACAAGTAAATAAAGTGAAGTCAAATAAAAAAAAATTAAAAAAAAGAATTCATCTGAATTGCTCACATTAAGGAAACAGTTATTCAGTTAGGATTGGATCTGTTTTTCATCATCTTATTGTTGCTGGCACCAGTGGATGTTAGGAACAATAAAGTGTTTTCCTCTTCCTCATTGTGTTCTTTTATGTTGTTAGTTTGTATTCCATTTATCTTTC
>NC_068994.1:50555697-50566792 GCF_001194135.2 Octopus bimaculoides | reverse complement strand
TATATATGTATTAGTTCATTCTCTGGTTCATAAAGCACAAGTACTAGCCAACAATACCTCTTAGATTAAAACATCTGTGGCTCTGTGCCAAAATAATGAATTGCTTTATTGTCATTTGTTGTTCCTCTAAAGACTTGGTCTTTGTGTTTGCTTTTGATTGTTAGACTCTTGAGGATAGCATTCTGCTATTGTCCACTGATCTTCCTTTTCCAACAGTCAATCCTTTCGGGGGCTCAAACAGTGTGTTCTTTCAGTATATGAAGACATTGTGAGTGAAAGCTATATTTTTTAACCAACCAAATGAAATTTTGGTTTAGATTGGTAGAAGAAAATGTGTGTTCAGAGTAGGGGGTGTATATGTGTGTAAATAATGATGTACTGTTCTGTCAAAAGCTGATATCAATTTCTGACACCTTAAGTTCACAAGGGAAGTAGATGGATATAGAGAGTTAGAGGCTGGAATTCATGTCTTCTTAGGTGAAATAGAGTATTACTGTTTTAAGTGAAACCTGATTGAGAGTTTGTTGATTTGCCCTTTGCTATATAAATAATTTGATTTTGAAAAGAGATATGGCTGTAACTGGAAACAAAACTGATGAAACTTGTAATATTTCTGTTGTTGGGCATGCATTTTTTTTTTAAATAGGTTATAATTGGAAAATTGTTTTAGGTAATGTTTGTCCAGTCTAACCCATGACAGCATGAACAACAGATGTTAAATGATGATGTCTGTCTCTCTCTTTCTTGTGTGTGTGTCTGTGTATCAATTGTCATTTTATCATCTACTTTCCCATGCTTGTATGAGCCAGACAGAATTTGTGGAGGCAGATTTTTTTGGTTGGATCCTCTGCCCATAAAAAGCACCCACTACACTCTCAGAGTGGTTGGTGTTAGAAAGGGCATCCAGCTGTAGAAACCTTGCCAGATCAGATTGGAGCCTGGTGCAGCCATCTGGCTCGTCAGTCCTCAGTCAAACCGTCCAACCCATGCCAGCATGGAAAACAGACGTTAAACAATGATGATGATGAATAGTAATTGTGTTTTTGTTTTATTTACATTGGCATTTATAGTTAGGAATTTATAGAAGACAAATATTGATGAATCAACTTAGTTATATATTATATATTACTGGTATGCATGTTGTATGTCTTGAGGATATGAAGAATTAAACATATAATTAAAAAAAGTGAGGCTATTTATTTTCCCCCAATTCTGTAGAAATGTTTGATTTGCTCTTGACCAGGATTAACAAAACCGTCAGAGCATTTGACAAAATGTTGTAAAGTGTTTAGTTATGGCCTTTTACATTCTAAGTTTAAATACCACTGAAGTTGGCCTTGCCCTTCAGGTCAATGGAATTTAATATACATCAGGCATAGGTGACCTTTTTGCAGAAGTAGGCTTTATGAGACATGGTTCATTATCAGGCAGGCTACATACATTATTAAAAAAAGAATTCAATGTCATTTTTTGTTAGGCATGCCAATTCAGAAAGTCATGCAGGGCCACAATTTGCTCCAAACTGATATACACTGACCCAAATATGGCTTTCTGGGAGAAAGCCTAGAGTTTGAATTAAAAATGTACATTTTTGTATTATTACTTAGTATTATATTTATTAACCTTGTATTCTTGATTTCTCGAAGTTATTAAAGGGTCAGTTAATATTTATGATGGTTTATAATTACATTTTGACAATTCCTCATTTTCATCACCAATTAATAGAAATTTCTTTAATAATGGAACTTATTAGATTACATATAGTGCAGTCTTCAAATATTTTTAAAAAAAGAAAAAAAAGAGTTCCTTACTCCTAGATTATCCAAAATATTTGTAAACTTTGCTCTTTGTTAGAGCATCAATATCTATCAAATTGAAAGCGAAATGAAATTTTTGTTGTTATAGTAAAAAAAAAATTATAACAATATTTGAATACTGTAATAATACTTATTGTCACCAGCATCAAATAAATTAACTGTATTTGAATATATTTTTGTAGTATTGACATATTGAAGTTGAGCTATGTACTTAACATTTTTAGCAAGCACAGTAATGCATATGGCATACAGGAAGATATTTGTAAAATTGGTCTTTTATCTTCAGAATTGTAGCCTGATACTTTCACATGGCATTATATTTCATTTTTCATTATCGTCTCCCAGTTAAAACCTGACATTTTATTTTTTATTTTTTAATGCCTCTTAAGATATTGCGTGTCTGTAGTACATATACCTTCATCGAACAGCTCTGTACAAATATGCGACAATACCCTGGTGCCCATCTCATTGCTGTATGGGATCATGATGACATGATCAAGTCAGGCAAATCTGGGCAAGCTTGGCCAGATGCTAGTACATGTGTCACCATGAAAATACACCCATGCTCTCTCTCTCTCTTGCATACATACACCTTTAAGGACACATAATCACTGTCACCCTACTTCTCTTTCTCTGTTTGTGTATGTAATAATATAATATGGCACCCAAAGAGTAAACTAGAAATCCAGTCTGCAGTGATAGGGGATTAATTACATGAACAAAGTACCCTTTGGTTGCTCCAACTTATTATTAGAGTTGTTACAATCCAAAGACACTTTTGGCATGTAAATTACTAGTGATTCTGAACAGTGGTCAGTTGTCGGTCATTTAGTTTGATGGGCTATTCTCAGCCTTCAGCTATCTATTTAGTATTTCCTGCAGAAGGTGTATGTGTATATCTTCTTTTTTTTTTTCCCCCCTATTCTTCTTTTGCCACTTTGTCCTTGAGTTGTGACTGTACCTACGTTCAAAATAATTAAGAATGTTTAACAATCGTGTGATCTTCTGTTTAGCGCAAAATAGTCAATTTCCGATTTGCTTTGACCTTTGTTTTTTTACCACTCCCCTTTCTTCCTCACTCAGCCTGTCTGTCTGTCTCTCTCTTTCTCTATCTCTCTCTCTCGCTCTCTCTCTGTCTCTCTACCTATTTATTTATAAGGGTGTGTTAATTACGCTGTACAAAGCTTGCTTGCTAAAGATGTCTTTTTCTGTATTCGATATCTATCCATTCGTCATTTGGAAAGGGATTTTGTACTTGAGTAAGTGTGATATTTTACCTTGTTTTTATTTATTCATCTATTGTGTTGGAGAACTTGTGACATTAAGGCCAATATGCAGCATATTGTAGCACAGTCTGGTAGCTTGCAATTTACTTGTTTGCACCTAGAGAGGGTAACACTCTAGGTGCAATCCCATGGTCATTCATAATCGAAGGGGGTCTTTACCCTTTTTTAGTCAAAGGATAGTCTGAAACTGTCCCAGATTTTTTGATTGGAACTGCTTTCATTAAAGTGATCTAAATTGAAACATTCCATTAAAATTTCACATTTGTTTGTTCGAAGCGCCAGTTTAACTCTTTAACATTCAGATTTCCCTGTGAAATGCTATGTTATTTATTTACATTAATTTGAATTAGTCAAGCATTACCTTATAGCTTTGAGATTTCAGTTATGTGGTTGTTATTTTTAGAATAATATTATAAAGGAAGTGTGAGAGGGTAGATCTGGCCAGTTTGGAGATAAAACAGGTAGAATATTTTGACCTGTTTGAATACTAAAGGATTAATTAAGACAAAAAAGTGTTTCACTAAATTTTTCATTATTTTCAAAATTAATTCAAGTAAATGGTAGTGTGTGAAGAATTGGTTAAACAAAGATGTCCAGTGCTAAGTACACAAGTTCTATTTTTAAACTGTTGAATCCAAGCAGCCAAAATGCTCCTTTATGAGGAGCACAAAGCAGTGTTGTTGGTAATATGTGAACCAAGGGTCTTATAAACTCAGGTTAGTGGCACTTGTTTCTGGTTAGATTCTTGGCAGCACTGGTATAGCAGGCTCATGATCAAAGATGTTCCAGCCATGACCATCCTATCTATTTTCAATCAAAGTATATTTCTTGGCTGCTATTTCATGCAGGTTGAGCTGGAGGATGGTTGAATCACCGATGATGCCTCTACATCATTATTTGGCCTTTTAAAAGTAGCAAGACACCACTCCCCTCCTGTAAATAACACTCTGCTATCTCAAAATGAACTTGTCACAAATGGAGATTGAGATACAGAAAAGAGGTGGCTATGGATAAAATGTCTTTACTAATTTGATTACTCAGTAAGGACTGACCTAGGGTTAAACAGCCTCGTATGAAAGTTCTCATTGGCTCATATTGTTGAAGGTATATATTAGAGCCAAGGATAGTATCTAGATAAACACTTTTTCTTTTCTAATATTGTTAACCATGTATTAAGGTACTTTTGGTTCCAGATGCCAGCTGTCTAGGGAATTAGAATAATATTGGAATGGAGCAAGGTAGATTCTACTCTTTAAAATGCCTTGGGCTCCAGATTGAAGTACAGCCATGTGTGCTTGGATGCATTTTAAACTTAATAGGATATTAATAAATTTGTTGATTAGTTGATTATTGGTTAATAATGAAGAAAATCAAAAGAATTATTCTTTCAATATTCTTCATAGTACTTATCTAGTTTTTTTTTATACTCTTCATAAGGTTTTTATTTTATGTAGGAAGTATGGAGGTAATTAACACATTAAGTGATTAAAACTTGCCATGATTTATTTTTTAATTTGTTCAAATTTCTTTGTGAATTATTTTTATAATTTACTTAAAAATTATTTGAATCAATTTATTTTAAATTATTTGAATCAATTTATTCTCTAAAGTATCTTGTTCAAAATAGCTTTGTGCAATTTTTTTTTTAAATCTCAATTTATTTAACCTTTTATCATTTCTTTTTTTACCATCTAAATAAATTTTTTTTTTCAAATATTTAAAAGTAATTTTTATATTCACAAAACTGTTTAACCTTTTCAGAACGAAGTTATCAATCAGACTTTCCTGTATTATTTGTATGCCAGGCATCTGGTTCAATTACATGATGGGTAATTTAAATGTTAGCTACATATTTATGAACCTTGAGGTGCTCAGAAGAGGAATCACAAAGGAAGTTATAATGTTGATGCTTTTTTTTTTTATACCAAGGGCATTATTGGAAAAGTAAATCAAAAATAGTTTACAAATTCTTGGGGTATGGAAATGGATGGAGACAATTGCTGTCATAAAAGTAACATTCCAATATTCCTTCTGGTCATCCAAAGCAGACAAGGGAACATCCCTGTGGTTACTTGATTTGTTAGAAATAGCAGCTAAATTTGGTTCAAATCACTTCATGACATCTTAAAAGCAGAAAAAGAAAAAAGTAAAGACACTTTTGGTAATGTAGATCTAGTAACATTACATAAAGGTGGAAGCAAAAAAAAAGTAAAAAGACATGATAGTTACTGTTGGAATGCCTTTGATTGTGTTGGCCTTCAAAGATAGTCCTGTGGCTAACCAACAACTGGGTCACATGTCACTTTTTTTACACTAGGAAAATTCCTCATACCACAAGAAGTCATGATGTTTTTTCCCTCCAGTTTTTCACACGTCTTTCTTTTTATACATGATATAATCAAGAGAACAATGAATGCTTTGTGATTAATGGCACTGTAATGATTGCATGGTCCTGAAATTATGAGTGTGTGTGTGTGTAGGTGGGGCAGTTTTTCACTCCTACTTTACAGTTGAGTGGTAGAAAGAGGTAATCTAACTGTTAAAACAATTGCTTCAACCTCTGACAGATACAACTCTCTCAGTGTAAGTCAGTAAAAATGACCACACACACACACATTTGGTAGAGACGTTGCTCATGTTTGTCAGTGACCAGGTTGTGGTTTTGAGTGATGAAAATTTGACACCATATTACAACCAGTAAGTGTTTGTGAAGTTAATGGAATTTGTGTGTTTCTGAATGGTTAACATGTGTCCTCTATACTGCAATCGCGCACATGCATATATCTTATTTCAGTGTTTAGACTGCGGCCATACTGGGGGCACCATCTCAAAGAACCTTTAGTCAAATAAATCAACCCCAGTACTTTTGTTTTTTAAAGCTTGGTATTTATTCTATCGGTCTCTTTTGCTGGACCACTAAGTTATTGGGTGGGGGGTGTAAACAAGTGGGACAGACACAAAGATACACACACATATATATATATGACAGGCTTCTTTCAGTTTCCGTCTACCAAATCCACTCACAAGGCTTTGGTTGGCCCGAGGTTATAGTAGAAGACACTTGCCCAAAGTGCCACGCTATGGGACTGAACCCGGAACCATGTGGTTGGTAAGCAAGCTACTTACCACACAGCCATGTTTGTTTGTTTTTATTAGTCTCATTATGGATCTCTGATATTTATTATACTTCTTAAATTTGGCAGCAGCAAAGTGGGGTAATTTCTAAAACAATTAGTAACTTGCACAATAAACTTTCTGGTATAGCATTAACCGTAGTGATTTTGAGACGCTGTGATTGTGAATTTCCCATAGTCTAGAAAGTTTTTTTCTTTTACATTTAATGCAGTTATTGCTTAGATAAAGATAGAGTAAACAAGAAACAGATAAGGTATAATGAATATCACTTTATTGGCTGCTTAATGCACAGTAAGCAACTTGGAGCGTAGGAAACCAAGAACGTATTCAAATTTTTTTTTTTACGAAAGTTATTCTCAAAATCCATTTGTATGTGTGTGAATGAGGCATCACTGCAGTTAAATAAATGAATACTTGTTTATTTTGGTTTCCAAAAATGCCGTTAGCATGGGTTTTCTGCTATTCAGGAAGCTGTTATTTTGAGTTGTCAAAACTTTATTTAATTTTTGTTATGAAAGCTCTACGATCGAACTAGTTGAAAAGTCTTTTCACATTGGTAACATTGTACAGTTTAAGAATATTCTATATGCACTCTGTCTGTCTGTCTGTCTCTCTTTCCTTTCCATTTTCATCTTTTTTTTTCTCTTTCAAATTGTTGATTCAATTATTTGTGCATCAGTTGGTTTCTTCTAGAGTTACAGCATGTATGGAGTGTTTTTTTTTTTTTATATAAGCCAGACATGTGAAACTTTAAGCAAGACACACACACACACACACACACACACACACACACACACACACACACACACACACACACACACACACACACACACACACACACACACACAGAGAATGTGCTGAAAGAATTTGGTGTAAATTAATTCTGCAAACTAATTGAATGTTTCTCCATAATGAGATGATAGAGAACTGAATCATTAGCAACTGTTTTTAATGTCTGTCTTGTCTTGTAAAATTCTGAAAATGTTCTGGTCTTTCTTTCTTTCTTTCTTTCTTTTTTTTTTTTTTGATATCTGCTGTTGAAATTCTAAAAATATTTAATTCAATCTTTTCAATTTTAACTTCATTTTTCCATTTGTGAGGTGGGTAGATAGAACAGTGGAAAACAACAACAACAACAACGACAATAAAAATAAAGTTTTAACAGATTTATTAGACAGTTTCTGAAAGGCTTTCCAGCTGTCTTGAATGGAATTAACTGAGAAAATTTATTCCAAAATTATTAAAGTGATTATATTTAGGCTGCACAATTTTGAGCTTCATAACAAAGTATTAATTTTTTTTTGGCTCTCTCGTTCTCTCTCTCTCTCTCTCTCTCTCTCTCTCTCTCTCTCTCTCTCTCTCATTGTAGTAATTTGGCTTTGGGTGTTTGGTACCTACGAGGCAGTTAAAAAACAATTCAAAACCTTACAGGAGGAAATTTTTCCCAATGGAGAAAATGACACTTGTAAGAAAGAGGTTAGGTGGTCACTCTGAAATTGATAAATCATTTTCAAAATCTCCAGTCTGAACAAAGGATTCTTTATGTTTTTTCTGCCAGTAAAGAGTACGTCTAGCCTAGAGAACTGGTGCATATGAAATAAATGATGACTTTAGATGCCTTTTGACTGAATGAAGGAATTCATAGCTTTAGAATAATAATCTGCTCTATTCAAGTTGTTGAATGTAAGTAATAGTGGATTCTATTGAAAGTTGGTGAACAAAGGGAATGTTTTGTATGTATGTTGGTGTGTGTGCGTGTTTGAATATATGTATGTTTGCCTGTGTGTGTATATAGCTTTTAAAACTGTCTGTATATACTCTAGCTGCTGGCATCTTTCATCATTACTATTTCATCTAGAAAATTCTTGTGACTCAATTTAAAATGCAGTGTTTTTAAGTCTATCAGTGCAACATCAAAGTATGCAATAGATGAAAATTAACCCTACAAAATGTCTACTGATTTCAAAATAACTGTACTGTGTTGTAATTGGAGAATGTAAGCTGTATGAATGAGTTTGTGTGTGTGTGGAACCGTGATGATTTTTAGTAGTGGAATATCTCCATTATTAGAGTTAGATCAAAAATGACTTGGTAAGAAGTGCATGTGGAACAAGGTCAGACTTGCAAACATTGAATACTTTAGTAGGAAAGATGACAAAGGATTAAGACATATATGGGAAGCTTGATTGCTCTCTAATTGTATCTAACTTGATTGCCAGCATAGAAAAGTAAGATTATTTGTGGATATGTGGTTATGATGATAATGGTGTTTGTAGTGGACGCTTGGGTGGGGTGGAGGTGGGATGACTGGAAACAAATAAAGACCATACAATATATAAAAAGATGTTTAAGATACAACTAATCTCGCATGACTGGCAGTGGCAGAATTGATGAAACATTAAACAAAATATCTTGTAACAGTTTAGGATTATATCTCTGCGTTCTGAGTTCAAATTGAACCTAAGTCAACCATACTTTTCTGAAGTTGATGATATAGAAGTATTAATCCAACCCATTCCAGCTTAGAAAATAGGCATTAAATGATGATGATTGATCAAGTATATTATGATGCATTTAGCCTACTTTCTGATTTTTCCATCACTAAATATGTGACTTGGTGCATAAGTAAGAAAATAGTTTCATTGATTTTTGCTCTTTATTGTTGTAGGGTTTATTTTGCCATCGTTATCTTTCTGTCACTATTTCATCTCTCGAATGAGCTTGAATTATATTTGTAAAATAAAAAAAGATATTTCTAGCTACGTATTTATTTAACCCTTTTCTGTTGCAATACACTGCGTTGGTTTTCATTAATTTTTTGAAGTTAAAAAGAATTTAGTAAAATAACTAAATCTTCATTAAGCTGGTGAGTAGAACACATAATTAACATAAAATTTCCATCTAAGATTTTTAAATCATTTTAAGTTTATGTCATAGAACCAGGGGCAATGTCAGACAAGTTGGTATCAAAAGGGTTAAACTATCATGTCTGTTGTTTTTATTACCATTGAAATATCAATGAAACTGTTCTGCTTAGAGAATCACTGTAGTAGTAGTAGCGGCAGCAGCACTGTTAATTCAAAGCTTAAATTGTAATTCTCTTTCTCATTAATGGACTAAAGGCCATCTATTTCTGCACATGAATATTAATTTGAATTCCTTGTTTTACTGTAATGATAAGAACGGCTATGGGTAGGAATTGCTGGTTGGCTGAATATATATAGATGTGTGTGTATTTCCTGGTTTATCTGCTCACATGGTCTTGAGCTCAAACCCAGGCAGTAGTACACTTTATAACTCTATGTTCCTTTGTTCATCAAGCTGCTTTGGAATAAGCACAAAATATGGGTGTTGACTAGACCTTCCCAATAGCAAAAACATCATCAGCAGGGTTTAATTTTATTTGTAATTGATTATGCCTCCTCTTTGAATTTTAAAATTTTGTCCAAGTAGTTAGAGTTAAAAGTCGTTCTTAACAATTGTTAGGTTGACCTAACTGATAAAGCCTATGGGTGCGAATGTGATCTGACCAATGAGTTAATTTTCTTTTCTTTTATTAGGGTGTCCAATAATATACTCTGTACTGTTGATAGACAGAATGCCTTTGAAGTATTTAGTTGCATTTTTTGTTTGTTTTGTTTTAATGTTGAGAATTTTAATCACCTTGTTGAATTATATTTCATCCCCCTGGAGATTTCGGTTTGGTACCACCAAAAAAAAAAATTTTGCGCTTATTTTTTTTTAACCATTCTTAACATTCTCTCTCTTCTTTCCTTTTATACAATAAGCTCCCACACATGCATTCCCTGTAGCTGAGACATTTGTTGGGTGTAGGGGCCCTATTGTTCTTTCTTTCAGTATTTCCAACTATGAGAACAAGCAGTGATAAATTCCCTTCGAAAGCATCTGCCACATCATAGACTTGCTTGAAGCATTTTCAAAAGAATACTACTAACCTATCCCCATTAGTGTGTTTACGTGCGAGTGTGTGTGTGTGTGTGTGTGCTTTCAGTGGTTTGCCATTTAGGCATTTGTATAACATTTGAACCGAGCTGCAGAAAATATTCAACATGGCCTTGATAAGAAGTAGGTTAATATTTTATAATAATCAAGCTCCACTGTTAACAATGGGAATTTTTATTTTTGTTTTACTTCCCATTATTTTTCAAATTGCCTTTTTATATAGACAAGTTATTTGACATTGTTATGGCTTGACAAGTTTACTAAACTGCCATAGAAGTTTTTGATCTCAGTATCCCTCTCTCTTTTGACCTTCTCTTTTCACTTCTCTCTCTACTTGTAACATATGATCTATTGTATGTGTGTATATGTATATTTATGTATTTCTGTGTATGCATGTGTGTGTATGTATGAATATATATATATGTGTGTGTGTGTGTGATGTATGTGGTTTCACACACGGTGTGAATTGCAATTAAGCAGAAAAATAAGAAAAAAGATACTTGTTAACTAGGGTGGGGTTATTAATCAAAACTGAATCTGAGTTGCTACTCAGAGTTTCTCATTCCCCAATGTTACACACACACACACACACACAATTTTACAAGTAATTTTATTCTCCTTGTTGCTGAACTTGGCAACCTGAATTGTTGAGATTTTTTTTTTTTTTTGTTGCTTTTTTTTGTTTCTTCATTCATCAGTATATTGTAATTATTGTTCAAGCCATGCAGACATTACATAGCTGTTTAGATTTCTAAATATATCTATCTGTACACATAAATTTGTAATATTAACACAGATGCAAGAGGACGGGCATCTTGCTCACTGTAAAATACCACCTCGAAACATCTGCCCTAGCTATGCCAAACTCTCTCTCTCTCTCTCTCTCTCTCTCTC
>NC_068994.1:50551251-50555537 GCF_001194135.2 Octopus bimaculoides | reverse complement strand
AAAAAAAAAAAAAAAGGAAAACGATTTTAAATGGGTGTTGGTAGTCTATCACAATTTTCTTTTCCTTCGGCTCTTTATTTTGCACACTAATGACATAATGGATTTTTCAGTTTTACGTTTCAGTCAAAGTAGTTTTCACTGAATGCTAGATATTGGAACCTGACCTATTACTTACCTTTAGTCACCAACCATCAGTTTAAGAGGCAGAGAAAAAAAATGCAAAGGTTGTGATTGTTGCCACTCCAAATGAGTTGGTGGTGGGGACCTACAAATCTGTTTTTAGAGAAAAGCATTGTGTATTTAGGATTATGTCACTCAATGTATTGTTTTAAGACGATAGTGTGATTTGATGGAGATTTTGCTGTTATTTCTAACATCTTGAATGACCATGTAGAGCCCCATCCTTGTTGGGTGGGCCCTTACTGATGATTTCTTTGTTATGTACCCAGAGCAGGCCAGTCTTTGCAGATCCCATGTCCATGCTATTGATAAGTAAAGGAAGAGATCTCTCTCTCCCTCTCACACACAGCTAAAACAAACCTTTAGCTCTCTTAGACATGTTGATATGTTGATGAGCTTCACAGTTTGTACCTTTTTTGATACCATCTTGTCACTGGTTGGAAATACTTACTCAAATGGTGCACTCTCATTGGTAACACCAATCTTTCAGCCACTTCCTGTATATCATCAGTTTGGCTTTCTTCTCCATCAATAGTACAGTATTTTGGTCGCTAGTGCCCTTCTATGCTAATCTGTGGTTTATAGATAAGAATTATATTATATTGTATAATAATCATAGTGTTACTATTTTACACTTATTGTTATGTAACACATTTGTTTGCCAACTTAGAAAATTAAAAAAAAAAAAAAATTTGTTAAGACTGTGAATGATTCTGTGCTGTATTCTGAAAATAAATGGAAGAAATTCACTTTGCAAAATGGTTTTTCATAAGTACAATTATTTCATCAGATGAGAATAATTGGAATGCAATAGACTACATGCCTCAGAAGCTTGATGAGGCTAAAATAAGACCGAATATATCCAGAGATATCTCCTGTACCTAACAAAAATAATATTGGTTTCAAATTTTGGCACAAGGCCAGTAAGTTTGGGGAAGTTGATTACATCAACCCCAGTGCTCAACTGGTACTTATTTTATCATTTTATCGACCCCAAGAGGATGACAGGCAAAGTCGACCTCAGTGGAATTTGAACTCAGGACGTAGATGGAGGAAATAGCTCTAAGCATTTTGCCTGATGTGCTAATGATTCTACTAGGTCACACTCTTCTTAACAAAGTTGATATTAGTCATTGACTAATATTGTTTATTCTTCACCCCATAATTATTTCCCTGTTAGCAACTTTTTAATGTTCTTTTCAGTAACTATACTAACACTCACTTAACTAGTACTAATCTATTTAGTTTATCTCTGTAACTTTTTTTTTTTTCCATGTAATGTACTAGTAATGCTTAAATTGACCGTACTGCACCTACTAAAGTTGATGTTGTGCCTAATTCTAAGAAATCAATATTTCTCTTAATTCAAGTAATTTGCTGTCAAAATAAAAATAAATATACATGTAAACAGTAGTTTTACCAGATATTTATGTGCCAATTTATAACTCACTTCACGTTGTAGAATATGAAGCTACTTAGATGAACAGCACAGGTATTATAAGCTTCTTTTATTATAGAAGCAAAGCAGTTGAAGTATGTATAATACATACAACACAAGATGGTGAAACCACAGTGTGGCAAGCATAATTTTAGTCAAGGTTATATATTTGTATCAGAGTGAGGTGAACATTGTGGAACAGTGTTTTAAAACAATAAGAGACCTGTTACAATAAGGAAAAAGAAAAGAAAAAGGAGTAATAAATGATGTGAGAAGAATAGTCTGATTTTTTAAAATAAAAGCAGCCCTTGATATGCTTTGATAGTCAAATAAATACATATCTACTAGATAAATGGCAATAGAGAGATATTTATCATAAGAATATTAGAAAGTTTGAAAGATATGGTAAAAATAATCTCTTTTCTTTTCTTTTTTTCAGTGGGGAACTCATAGATGATAAAGCTTTAAATAAACAGCATGTAAAATATTGGGTTAAAAAATGCTATTTCATATTTCTTGACATTTCTGAAGTGCTTATTCTGTAAACAACCAATTCTCACTGGTAAGAACAGAGCTTCTAAAATGGATAGCAAGAATTTAAAGTGTTGCTTATATATAATGGCATATAATGGTAGCACATCTGTCACGTTTTGTAAAAGATGTGGGTTTGCATCCCATGGTCGAAATTCTTTCACCTTTTTCCAACGAAGAATTTTTTTTTAACCTATTGCTCTCTTTGCTATTATTTATAATTTTACCTACTTTGAGTTCCACTGAAAAAAAACAAAAAAACAAAGCAATTTATTAAAAATGTGTAAAGATTGTGCATTTGCTGGTATAACCCCCCACCTTCCTCTCCCGAAAAAAACAAAACAAAACAAAATGTTATGGCAATATCCCAGGGGTCTCATCTGCATGGAAAATAGTCTGTTAGGTCAACATGAGAACCTATATGATTGCTAAGCCTGCTTGAAATAATAGCTGCATTTCTTATGTTGGGTAATGTAGCATCAGATAAATGGTTGCATCTCTGGACTACATGATATGGTTGTGTCTAGAAACTGGCACAATCCATGTGATTTTGGGTTTGGTTCTACTACACAGCACCTTGGGTAAGTGTCTTCTATAACCCTGGGTTGACCCTGGATCTTGTGAGTAGCTTTGGTAGGTGGAGACTGAATGAAGCCCACTATGTATGTGTATACACTTGTCATGTAATGTTTGCCAACAATCATCATTATCATATGAGCGATATTGTTTGTTTCCAGTATTCTTTGAAAAATATATCTGGTCATGTGTTTTACCTTGCTTGCAAGCAAATGAGGGTTGATAATTGAAGGTAATTTTCTAGAAAATTTGCCTTAACAAATTCCACCTGACCTGTACAAATATAGAAATATAGAATATAGGACACTAAATGATGATTGTGTGTGTGCATGCAAATGTTTACATTTTACAAGCTTATATTAGATTACACAAAGAAAGCAGAGATATCTTGTTTACATTCCCTGTAAGCATTGTATTCAATAGTTCTGTAGCTGAAAAATAGGTAAGGGCTGGTGACTGGAAGAGCATCCAGGCTTAAAATGCTGTCTCAACAAGTCTTCATCCAACCCATGCCAGCATGGAAAGTGGATATAAAGCAAACACCGTATCATCATCATTTTCATCGTTAGCATAATTTTTACATTCACTTTCCATACCGAGGTGGGTTAGATCAGTCATTATAGTATAACTCAATCTTTATGGAGAGCCACTACCTTCATAGTCTGGCATTTGTAAGTTTCAGTTTGTTATTGTTTCTACAGATGGATACCTTTCCTATCACCAACCACTTTTCAGAGTGGTTCCAGGTATTTACTTGTGACCATGATAATATATATACCTTCTAGTGTGTGGCTGATTATACTAAGCCAATTGAACAAAGGATCTAAGAATACTTTAGGGACAGCAGCTTGCAAGGTATAACCTGAAATCAGTACCCCTACGGCTTTGCACAGAAAATCATGCTTTGGTCATAGATTTCTCATATAAATATATGTCTACAGTCTGTTTCAATTAGTTTCGATCTTTGATTGCCTTGAGTTGTTTTATTCTGGGTTCTATATGCAATACCTGACTGGATTTGAAACCGGAATCTTTTTTCAGTAGCGCAGGGAATAGTAGTATTATGTTTTGTTTAGGAATTACAATCTGTAGTGCAAATCCAGTTTGGTACTTTGTACATATCTTAGGATGGATGGGAGGATACACACTAGATGATGATAAGAGACTTGTTCATGTAGCGGAATTAAAAATCCAAAGAGGCTACATGAGGCAGAATCTAGGTGTAGAAGTCATCATATTTTAGCTTGAAAGTTTGAAAAATAAAAATGCTGCTCTCTCTCTCTCTCTCTTTCTCTCTCTCTCTCTCTCTCTTTCTCTCTCTCTCTCTCTCTCTCTTTCATTTTCTTTCTCTTTCATACATACACACAATAAGTGATATAGATTAAAACCCAGTGAGTCATTGGCACATGACATTAGGCACTTAATCTTACTATTGGGTTTTATAAGGTAAAATAAGACAACTATTGACAACAGACAGGGAGTGGAATTGTGTAAAGGACCGATGCAGAAGCTTCATGCATGATCCCTTAACTTGCTAGAAATAGTAGCTAAGCAACTTGTT
>NC_068994.1:50544102-50551151 GCF_001194135.2 Octopus bimaculoides | reverse complement strand
GGTGTGATAGATAGAACAAAAAAATCAATAAACTCAACAAAAAAAAGATGCACAAATCTAAATGATGCTGTTTTTTTACACCTTTTATCATATAAAAGAAATTTTTCTTCAGGAATTTGCAGTGAATTTGCTTTTTAGAAGCTAAAATATGTCAGAAACATTTTTTTAACTAGCCCAAAGTTCGTTTATGTCTAATCACTGCTTGGTGCTAATACTATTGAGTTTTTTTTTTTTTTTTCTCTCTTAAACCAAACTCAGAAGGTTGAGAAAGCAAAGTTAAACTTACCAGAATTTGTACTTAAAAATACTTTAAAAGTTGCAGTGTGGTACCACAAGGCATATACTTAGTGGAACACTACTGTTTCCACCACTTAACAACAACAACAACAACACTCAGTAAATAACAGTAAACATTTATTATCACTCCTGCTCACTTCCTTTGAACATGTAAAATTAAGTAGTTGGTGTTTCTATTTTCTGACCTCAGAAGTTAAGAGTTCAAGTCTTAAGTTTTATCCTCAGGAAAACCACCAAGTTGATATTGTTTTGTCATAGAGGCAAGAAATAAAGAAAGAAATTTAAAAAATATCCTTACAATAGGATTTCTTTGTATTCATTTGCATGTGATATATTCTTGTTTCATACACCCATTTGATCCTGGCACGACTTGAACACCAGTTTATGTAACATAATTAAGAGCAAATAATCTTGCTTATGTTTATTGATGCCATTCGTTACAAAGATTTCAAGAAAATATGAAGGAAAAAAAAAAGGGTTAATCACACTTTTATAGTCAAGGGAAAAGTGTGGCTGAGTAGTAAGATGTTTGCTTCCTAACCACATGGGCTTGGATTCAGTCCTACTGTGCAGCACCTTGAGTAAGGGTATTCTACTGTTGCCTTGGTCCAACCAAAGTCTTGTGAATGGATTCTGTAGATAGACTGAAAGAAGCCTGTTTGTGTGTGTATACACACGTGCATGTCTGTGTTCATCCCCTTCACTGCTTGACAACTGGTTTTGGTGTGTTTACATCCCTGTAACTTAGCACTTTGACAAAAGAATAACAGTATAAGTACCCAGTTTAAAAAAAAAAAAAAAAAAATTATAAGTACTGGGGCCAGTTCATTTAATTAAAATTCTTCAAGGTAGTGCCCCAACATGGCCACAGTCTAAATGACTGAAACAAGTTTAGAAATAAGACACGTTTTGGAATAAAATCTGTAAAGGGTCTGATGAACCATAAAACAGAAAGTGGTGAGCTCTTAGCTAGCTGTTTCCACTACTTGGACTTGGTCTCT
The DNA here is from genome assembly GCF_001194135.2 of Octopus bimaculoides. NCBI lineage: Eukaryota > Metazoa > Mollusca > Cephalopoda > Octopoda > Octopodidae > Octopus > Octopus bimaculoides. Next base: position 50,549,853 of record NC_068994.1, on the reverse strand, counting down.
AGTTGCAGTCTTTAAGCTTTCCTTTTGTTGCTAATATCCTTGGACAAGAATAAGTATGAACTCCCTCACAGTCTCTTGCTCTTACCACCACCACCACTATTACAAATTTAATAATTACTATCTAATAAATCAAAATGGTTTATGGAATCAATTTGCATGATGGATTATATAAGGTTTACTTGTTGGAGTATTGAGGTCTGTCTAAAATTTGGTTTATCAAATAAGTAGGCTTATTTGTTTATTATCATTTGTGAACGATTTGACAGAAAATATAATTGGTTTCTTCTATTTTCTAGTATGATAGCTACAATTTCTATTGGTTTGTTTGTTCCAAGGTGAAACATTCAGAAATGAATAAATAAAATAGTAGAAAAAGCAAGACCAATCTCCAGCTGTTGACAAGGCTGTTTCTTTTGTTCTATCTGCCCAGCGTTCCCCCCCTTCCTTAACACAAACACATTTAAAATCAATCAGTAACCATGGCAAGTTATCTTATGGGTAGGAGACTGATAACAGTGATAGATAATTTGTTGATAGTTACTGTTTATAATATAAACATCAAACGGTTGTATTTTTATAGCAGATAATTATCTTATATATTTTTTTTTAGGGAGCAGCATGCTGTTGTTTAGCGATCTTTGATCCTACCACAATAATCCCATATTCACGTTTTTCAGATTAACCACTCTAACAAAGCAACCTATTTTAAGAAATCAATAATCCTCTGCAATATTTAAAAAAAATTATTCCAACTGGGCACCGTTAAAATTCTAAACACATTAAAAAAAAAATATTCTCTATGTTTTGTTAGAAATAGATAGTTTGTTAAAGCCTTCACATCTCATGGCTTATTCTATGATTTTTTCTCAGACACTACCCAGTTTATAAAATATATACTTGTAGATCAAGTACAATGCATGCTTGGCACCTGGTGCAAATAACGCCACAAAGAAACTGCAATATGAAAAGGATTCAAATGAACAACTATATAGTATTGTCTGACGTGCAGATTAACAAGAGGTGCATTTAGATCTTAGTCAGAAAGGGCCCGGCCCAAAAATATATTGGAGTCTCTACCTGAGGTTGATACAGTTAGCAATAAGTCTGTTAATTGTTGCGGTGGGAGCACAAAGGATGTATATCTCAGATCCCTGAAGCAGGTTCAGGATGGAACAGCCATTAATGAAGTATATCAAAAGTGAAAGATTTTATCTTCATGACACTTTCAGATTTGTATTATGACCTACAAGTTGGCAACCACTTTTAACAGTTGTTATTGGTTGTAGCCATCTTGTCTTTTTTTTTCTCTTTCAAGCATAGTTCGTCTATGACTACAATTATTTAATGTAACTTTCTTTGAGAAGGTATATATAGGAGATTGGACTGTTATATCTAGCTGGTCTAGAAATTGTGTAAAGGCTTCATTATTCGTTCATTTCTAAAGACCAAAAAAATAAATAAATGCAAACTCAATAAAAATACAGCCGAGAGCTTTACGGTGAAGAAGATTCGTCTAATATTTAAAAGCCATAAAATATGTATTCAACTGGTTGCTCTACCTCATAAGGGTTGACTATGGGAAAAATGTGGAAAACCTGGAGAACAAAGAAATCAAGTTTTGTTTTGGCTCGCCCCCTACCATCCCACCAATATCTGTCCCTTCATAAAATTTTACAGCAAACTTTTATTATATATATATATATTTTGTATGTATATTGAGAGAGTATTTGTTAGCAGTTCTTTTTGTCATTTTTGTAATCTTTGTTAAATAGTTACCACTGCATGGTGGTGTTTAATCCAAAATCCAACAGACCTATGGTAAAAGTTGTTCTGGTTTTATGCAACAGTATCCAGTATGCTGTTTGCTCAGGCAGAAGAGTATGCTGTGAAAAAGATTTGGTTGGTGGTTAAGTAGCTATGCAGGAAATCTTTTGTTGGCCTGTATTGACCCTTAAACATTCAAATTACTTTTAAAAATGAATCATTTATTGCCTTGTAGCTTAGAGATTTCGCAGGTTTGTTTTTAGAATGACATTGCTGGATAGGTATGAGATGCAGGATATGGCTAAGTTTGAACAGTTAAAACAGGCAGACAGACTATTCGGGCCAGATATGGTCAGTTTAAAAGCTGAAGAGTTAACTCCCACATGCATCATTGTCTCCCATACGTATCATTGAAACGCTGCCAGAGAAGACTGTCTTGTATGTAGTTAGTGTAAGATGAACCAACCAAATGAAGTGCATCTTTTTGCAAGCTGTTTCTAATGAAGGATTTGAGCAAATAAGGGGCTCAGTAGCAATGTTATTGTTCTGTTACTTTAAGTATTAAATTTTACCAACACATGATATGGATTTGCATTTAGTTGCGCTCAGTCATTTATGAATTAAGAGTATTGGGGTGGGCTAATATTACATTACTGATAAAGAAATACTACCTGTTGACAGTTCTATTGTTGGCTCAGTTGAATTTGCCAACTGTGACCTTTCTTTTTATTCTATTTAAATGATGTTTATCTATATAGATGACACCTTTTGTAGAAGTTGTCATCAGGTGGTTATCATTTGTATTGACTTCATTGGAAGAGGAAGTGAAGAGTTTTTTTTTTTTTTTTTTTTTTAATGAATCTAATAGATCTGGTAGCTTACTAATTTGTGTGTGTTTACGTGTGTGTGGCGAGTTCTGTCTGCAGCGTAAAAAATATTTAATTTCACGTGTTTTTTTTATGTGGTCATTGGTTGTTTAACTCATTTCATCTCTGTTGTTACATAGTTACCATGTAGGCCTCTGATTCTCAAACCTCTTGGTGTTCAGTGCTCCCTCTCTATATTGTTCTTAATGAAATAGAAGACAGTTTTGCACTGTAGCTTTATTCATTATTATTATATTGTACCATCCCATTCAGTATGTACCTCTTTTTAGATATTTAAATGGACTAGTACCCCCCCCCCCCATATTAAAATTTTTATGGAAATTGCTAAAGATGATGAAGACTTTTATAATTTCATCGTATTGGATCTTAACACATCATTTCATGTTTCTGCTCACTGTTAACATAATGTTTTGCTCTTATACTAATCTAGCCCAAGATTTCTGTAAAAATGTGTTTAAAATAAAGTATCATACCTAGTTTAACTCTTCAGCATTTAAACTGGCCATATCTGCTCAAAATATTCTACCCGTTTTATGTACAAATTGGCCAGATCTGCCCTCTCACACCAGCTCTACGATATCATCCTAAAAATTAAGTTACCTCATCAAAATCTCTAAGCTACAAGATAATGCATGATTAGTTCAAAACTATGTGAATAAATAAACGTTACTTTTGAGAGAATAGTGTAACTGCTAAAGGGTCAAGTTTATTACTTTGAACAAAATTTACAATCCTTTTAAACATTCAGCATCCCACTAGTGGCCTCCTTTTCATCCTTTGTAGCTTACAACATCTCAAGGGGCTTGCTACTCTGCCCAGGTTAATTTAAGGACCACTGATGCTGACTGATGTTACAGCTCTAACTAAATATTAACTCTGTAATTAGCACTTTGCAGTATTATTTATTCATCAAATTAGATTGGCTAGCTCTCTCTCCCTGTCTCTCTAATATATATATATATATATATAGTTCAGATTATTTACAAAAGTATTTTTGAAGGTGGAACCAGCTTTCTTTCTTCACCACCTGAGTAAACTTTTTTTTCTTCTCTTTTTGCTCTACTTCCAATTTGACAGATCTGCCAGAGAGATTAAATTTGGCATGAAAGAATGAACAAATGGACACTCAACCGCCTCCACCCCCATCCCCATCCACACACTTCATTGTTAGTTTAGTCTCTTACACGGCTCTTTTTGAAATGACGAGTATTTGCTAAGATATATTTTATACCGCTGACAAGTTCCCATTGTTGGTGAGTAAAGTTACATGTTGACATTACTGAGATTGAAGATTTTTTTTTTTTTTTGTATCACTACAGTTCTGTGAAAATTTATGATCGTGCGGGTGACACGTAAAAGCACCCACTACACTCTCTGAGTGGTTGGCGTTAGGAAGGGCATCCAGCTGTAGAAACTCTGCCAAATCAGACTGGAGCCTGGTGTTGCCATCCGGTTTCACCAGTCCTCAGTCAAATCGTCCAACCCATGCTAGCATGGAAAGCGGACGTTAAACGATGATGATGATGATGATGATGATTGTAGTCAGCTGCTTATAAGAAAGCCTGTAATAGTGTTATACATATTGAATCCTATTGCATTCATAATAATAAAAATAATACTTGGTTGCATATGTCAGTAGCTAGCTTCATGTAGATGATGAAACCGTAAAAAAGAAAATGCTATATTTAATCCTTTAGCATGTATATAATAATAATAATTCTTTCTTTAATTAGCCACAAGGGCTCACATAAAATAACATTAAAGGACATGCAATAACATAAAAGACAAAAGCGGGATGATACAATGGGTTGTCCGCGTGTAAACAATATAAATAACAATTAAAAATTAAACGAATTAAAACTCCTTGTAGGGAAGGTGCTGAGGTCCTACTAGTAAAACCCAGAAAAGTCACAGGTGCCTGATCAACTGGGCAAGAGCCTCTCTCCTTTAATTCCCTTTTTTTATAGGTGCGTGCTCAGAATTGGTCCTTTCACACTGGCCATTCTTCCAACATTCACCCACCTTTCAACAACAACAAGAATAATGATAATACCACCAACAACAACAATAATCCTTTTTAGTATGGCCACTGAATAATAATAATAATAATAATCCTTTCTACTAAAGGCACAAGCCCTGAAGTTTTTGGAGAATGGGGGCTAGTTGATAACATTGACTCTAGTGCTTGACTGGTACTTATTTTATTGGCCCCAGAAAGGTGAAAACAAAATTGACCATGGCAGAATTTGAACTCAGAACATAAACACACAAAATACTGCTAAGCATTAGTGGTGTTACATGTATTGATATATTCATGTAAGAAATGCAACTTTACGCATATTAATGTGCATCTGTATTGGCATACCACCATATACTGGACTTGCATTGCTTCTATGAATAGACACTTTGAAAAAGACCCTTCATTGTAAGCTTACTGGCTGGTGTCCGTCAACAGTACAAAATAACAGCCACTACACATACTTCAGTGAAACTGTTTTGCGTGCAGCTTGGTGTGTGTTTCCTTATTGGCAAAAGTAATATTTAAATGAGGTGTGTGGTGTGTCCATTTGGAACGAATATCACTATTTTTATGGTGGTTAGATTTGGCGAGCTAGGATATTAAATGTTTGTAAAAACAAAAACAAAAAAAAGGTAATAAAAAAAAAACCTAACAAGACGCCTGTTTTGTAGAAGTTGGTCTTGAATTTTTCTTTCCTTTCAGTTAATTTTATCTGTGCAAAATATTTTGAAGTCTGTGCACCCATCACATGCCTCTCTATCTCTCTCCCTAGTCTGCTATTTCTTCATACTTCTGTGGGTGTTGGATGGTTTTGTTAATCCATACACTTGCATGAATTGCTCTATCAAGTGAATTTCAACTTTCTAGTTAGCAGACTGGAAGGGCAAAGAGCTTAGTTCTGCAAGCTAAAAGAATATTTGTATTTTTTTTTTTTTTTTGGCACTTACTTGGTGCCACACATCTTCACAGTTTACAGCAGTTTATTCAAGCTTAGTATAGTACTTATTATTTTACAACTGGTTGGACTTTGTTAGTCTTAAGTGTTTTCTTTTGCCAAGCAACTCTGACAAGGATATATAT
>NC_068994.1:50541587-50544002 GCF_001194135.2 Octopus bimaculoides | reverse complement strand
AAAGAGATGCTTACTGCTAAATGTGCCCCCAAATGTATCACAATAAAATGCATCTGAATATGATCTGAAATAACTCTTTTGATTCAAACCTGCCCGAGACTACCCTTGGTTCCATGACACAAATTTACTGTTTTAACCCATATATACCCCTGGTTGCATTTTCGCAACGCAAAACCTGCTCCTACTTGTTTGGACATAAACTTGTCAGGAAGCATCTGACTGAGCATACAAAATGTTCGGTAGGGAGTCGACACCCATAGCTAAAAGTGGCATACTGTCCTTCTCTTCCAGATTGTGAAAGCTTACCATAATGTTTAATCTAAATACAGTGAAATTTTAGGACTTCATTATTTTATGGGCGTATATGGGTTAAAGCGTTCTAAATTATAACCTGCCATCAAAATTTCGGGTTTTCCTTTTTGATACCAAAACTGTCTAAGATCACTCTTGGGCCTATAAAATAAAATTCCTGTTTTAAATTGATTTAAATTCATGCTAATTTGTGTACCATTGACCAGCTTAAAAACAACAAGTCATTTTACTAAATTCGTTATTTTCAAAATTAATGAATGAAAGGCAGAGTATTTCAACAGAAATATCATCACAAAAGGTTTGATTTATGTTCTAAACACCAGATTAACAATGAGTTATTTCTCTATTTTAAAAATTAGTAACAAAAGTGGTTAAATATTCTTTTCTACTCTAGGCACAAGGCCCGGAATTTTGGGGGAGGAGGGGCAGTCGATTACATTGACACCAGTATGCAACTGGTACTTAATTTATCGACCCTGAAAGGATGAAAGGCAAAGTCGACTGCAGCAGAATTTGAACTCAGAACGTAAAGACAGACAAAATACTGCAAAGCATTTCGCCCGGCATGCTAATGTTTCTGCCAGCTCGTTGCCTTAAAAAGTGGTTAAATATTGTTTAAACCAACCATACTTACAGTTCACTAAGTGAGAATAAGTTAGTTTGCCATGAGGAAGAAAGGTAATCAAAACAACTTTGCTAAGTAACAGGATCCTCCCTCACCTGCCAAATCTCACTGGAAGTTACAATTTTTTTTTCTTCTTTTTCCTTCAGTTTCATATGAATACATTAACATATTTAAATACCATTAGTATTATGAATATTAAAGGATTCCTTTATTGCTTTGGGCTACAGAAGCTGAGATATTCTTTCTGAGAGTGTAAAGTGAGGGAAAAAAAAAATAATAAAAAAAAGCTACTTTGATAGTCAGGGAAATAAAGATGGGAAATGGTGTTGGCATGTTGGTTAACTGTTTTGAGATATGGTATGAGGGATGATTTAAAGTTATGCACTGGCTTGGTACTTTGACGAAGGGCATTGATGATGTAATGTCAGCTTGTGTGGGCCGAAGTAAAGATGCAATCTGAAATCTCTGAATGATGTTTATTTATAGCTCCTGCACTTAAGCATGTAATTACTGGCCTTAAGCTTCCTATTCCTCCTGCTGTTGCCTGCCATTGTCACTACTACTACTACTACTACTACTACTAGCACCACCACCATTGCTGCTACCACCATCACCACCACCATTGCTGCTGCTGCTGTTACCACCACCACCATGTTTGTCCCAATAATTTTTATAGAAATTAGTGTTTGCAACACTAATTGCCAACAGCCTTGATCGACTGATACATCATGCAGTGAACTGATTACTCAAAAGTTGAGGGTCAGCATTGTTTTAAATCGAGAGTGAAACAGAACAGAGCCCAATAGTGAACAGGTTTTTCACTGAGTGTTGAGCTTCACTGCAGTTAAACAATGATATAATATCTTTTGTTTACTACAGTGTACTCGTGGTATGTAAACATATAGTTTCCTTTTTTGTATTTTGTTAGAATTGTCAGCACGCCGGGTGAAATGCTTCATGGCATTTCATCCATCTTTACAATCTGAGTTCAAATTCCACCAAGGTTGACTTTGCCTTTCACCCATAAGTACAACAGTCAATTTAATTGACTGAAATACTTGAGATGGAGGTTTGGCAATTATCTTTAACAGGTTGAGTCATGATGTAAAGGTTTCTCATTGTCTCAGAATTGATCTAGCTGACTATGATGCCTTCAGTGTATATATAAAAACTAATTAATCATCAGGCCTAGTCAAAATAAATTATTTTTAGTGTATTCCAAGGATATTATTAAATGATAGGAAAGACAGTAAAATTACTGGGTGTGTGTTGTGTTCAACTTTATCTGTCTTTAGTTTCATTTTCAATACCAATAGATTCAATTTTACTTTCAGTTTTGTTTTGTATGATTGATTCAGTTCGTCTGTACACCAGGCAGCCAGCTTCTCAGTGTGTGTTTACTGTTTTTAAAACATCAGCAAAAATCTCCTTTCAGTCACATGTTACCATCTTAAAAAAAAAAAAAAAAAAAAAAAAAA
>NC_068994.1:50536384-50540806 GCF_001194135.2 Octopus bimaculoides | reverse complement strand
AAAAAAGAATCAACAACCATTATGAAGTGGAAGTTTGTTGCTATTTTCTGCTAGGTTGATTGAGGCAAGTAGAAATAATCTTTTGCTTCCTGATGCTAGAAACAAGGTTTGAATCAAGATAACAGTTTAGGCAGTTAATCTGAAGTATTTCTCTAAATTCCTCTCATTCCCTCCTCTCTCTCTTTAAATGCTACATAGAAGTCAAGGCCAAAAGGGCTTATTTTTATTTCTTTTTTTTTTTAATTTTTGTTTTTGAAGAACAAACAATGGACATTCTGTGAAGGAATGAATGAATAAAAATAAACAAACAAATAGGATGATTTTGGAGGTCATTGATGTTAAAGGCCATGCTCCAATGAAGAGTAAAGCAATGTGTTATGAAATTCTCAGAAAGGTCTGTTTGTTGTGTCGTGCTAGTAGTTTCGTATGAAATTGTCTAATGCCACTGATGTATAATAAACTGTTCATTGGTTGTCATGGTGTTGATTAGTGCAGCCCGTTATGGATATGTTGTGAATCGGTATGAGTTTTCTGCAGGTTTTGTGTGTAGCAACAGAGCACAGCATTGTTCTTTTTGTGCCTCTCACTCTTAGAAGCTGCAGATCACAAGAACTACAAACACTGTGCCCCTGATTAATGGTATTCTTGCAGTGACTCAATCTTATAACCAGTGGCCATCTTGTGCGAACATTTATTCTTCTTCTGTTCCCTGTTTAAATTTTGCCCTCTCTCTTATTATTTAAATGATGCTGTGTCCTGTCAATGCTCAATAAGCTTGTTCGTGAATTTAAAAAAAAAAAATAAGTGCATGAGAAAACATTCTTATTGTCTCTTGGAGTTCAGACAAATTAAAAGCCATGATTTCACCAGGCCACTAAACACAATTCAATAAAAGAATCTCTGTCCATGCGTGCGCATGCACATACACACGCACACACACATGCACATACGTACGTGCACACATTTATGATCAGACTCCATATCACTGAAAAATATGATTTACAATTACAACCAATGTGGATATTTTTGCAGTGCAAGAATTTAATGTTGGAAACTAATTTGATGCTTGGCAAAATAAAAAAAAATAATAAATTGCACAAATCCAGACACTATTTGTTAAACTGTTATATTTTTTCCTATTTTGTTGTTAAAAGTTTTGGTAACAGGAAAACTTTCACTAACTCATTATTTTTCAATTTAGAATTTTCATCATTTTTATATAAATTTATATCTGCATATTGAACTTATATATGTACATATTGGTAATATGAATATCAATAAAAATAAATGGTTAAATTGTGTGTGATATTAGCATTCAATTCACTAACAGTATGCAAAGATAGTGTAAGTATATGGTTTCTCTCTGCTTATTTGATTTTGGAATTAGTTGCTAAATTTCGCTTACATCGCATGGTTAATGTGTCTGGTGTTACACTAATCCTGGAAATCGACAACGGTTATGACTTGATAGCTTTTAATCTAGAGCTTGTTCAGTGAGGGCCAGGCCAGCTAGGCAGAAGAGGTCTAAACATCAACATAATTTAATTTTTTTAGAATCATGTATGTTATTGTAATTGTTTTGTAAATTTCATTTGTGCCTTAAAAAGTGTGCGTGTGTGTGCGTGTGTGATTCCTATGTTGTAAGCTATTCACTGTATTGACATTGGTACTGACATAGTTGGCACTAACACAAATGCTTAGAACTGCTAGCTAAAACAAACAAGTGTGAGAGATACTTCTGAAGTCACTCCTTTGTTATAAATCACATTGTAAATGTTGTTATAGGTTTTCATGGTTCTTGATCATGAATTTTACAATCGATTCAGAGTTGGTGCTTTCAGTTTCATTGATCTGTGTGAGTAGGTGTGGTGGAGTGGTGTTCTGCTGTGTAGTCGTGCCTTACCATTACTACTATATTGATAAGGAACAACCATTCTCAATCATTTAGTAATAAAGCACTTTCTAGTTGATACCATGGCCTTGGCTTGCATTTCTTGTAGTTCTTTATCATGCAAGTAGAATACTTTGAATTATTGTTAACCTAATTTTATTTACAATTTGACCATGTTATTGTAATAGTTCCAGGGGAAGGCATACTATTTAGTTTACATTCGAAACTTATACATAGCCTGCTTTTTGTGTATCACATCACTAACTTTTGTGTATCACATCACAGATTATTTGGTAGAATTTCTTTGCAACAACTTGCAGCTAACTTTTGAAATTTCTGTGTTGACTTATTTCATCTCATATCAGCTCTGATCAAGCAGACCTGTGATCAAAAACACCTCCAGCTGTGACCACTCTGCCTTCTTGTATGTAATGTCCTCTTGATCTACATTAATTACTTTTTGTTTTTTTTTATTTTTATCTATTTTCTTTTAAAACACTTGGGTGAGATTTTTAGACAAATTAAGCTGCTTTTTCTAGCAGGTTGTGCAGCCACCTAAAAGGAAGACAGTGTTTGTTAGTGGTGGTCGTATTTCTTAAACTGTTTTCTCTCTTTTCTTAATATTGTTTAAAATGACTATATATATATATATATATATATATATATATATATATATTGGTCTGTTTGTAAGTGTAGTGTTTATAAATTTGTATGTCTCTTCTCGTACTTGGTGGCCAGCCACTGGTGTTGACCTCATGTCCAGTTAACCTCTTCTTATTTGCTTGTATGACCAATCAGATATTAACCACAATACAATGTTGCAAATGTTAATTAGGCTTTCATGTACTGATTTTTTGTCTGTTAATCATGCTGCGTAATAACCTGTATAATTTATGGCTTGTGTTTTGCAACCATGCAATCTAATTTGTTTATTTCTAAAACTACACTATTTTCAATAAATCTTGTGACATCTACACTTAAGCTTGGCAAGACTATCAAGGAGTTCTTGTCTGATGATTTGCCAAAAACATTGGGGTTATAACCCCAATGTTATTTTATAGCAAGACCAAAATATGATGTTTTAAGAATATTAATAAGGTCGTAAACATGTGTTGTTTTGTAATCCTACCTTGTGGCAATATGTGTGATTTTTATCCAAATTTTCTCTCTTCAAGAGATGTGATACTTGTGTTTAGCTAAGCAAATTGGAGTATGTAATGAGCTTTGTCTGGTGGTATAATTTCACTGCCTTAGGTAGTATTTAAATTGGTGATCTTTTAGGTTAATTCCTCTATAAACCAACTTATTCTGCAATCATATCTCTCTCTCTCTCTCTCTTCACTAAAATATGATGTCTATAAAAAAACAAATGCTTTTATTTTTAGTTCTGTTTCAAATTAAGTGTTGTTTGATAAAAGCATTGAAGTAATATTAAATAAACTGTCCCACCTTATTCTCCTGTTAGGAATTCTGCATTAGCATTGGCTATTGCCATTGAAGATATTTCACTACCAGTAGAGAACATCAGTAGCAAGAATTGGGATAAAATAGAAGAAATGAAATTGGTTAGTGGAATTTCTGAGAGATTTTAGTCACCAGCATGACTGGTCTTGAAGCTTTCGATTTGGATATTTGAAAGTCATTTACTTGTTCCATTGTCATCTTGTAGTGAAGAGAAGCCTCCTTGTGGTCACATACAACCTGCTAGAAATATCAGCCAAATCTCCTTCAGATCACATTGTGCCATCTTAAAGAAGAAAAGGGAATATTGTTTGGATAGTGTAACATTGTTTGGAAGAAAAGAAGGAAAACCTGGGTGGTGATAGCTGGTATATGTTTGGTCGTAGGGTTTTACTCAGGGCTGATATGAAACTACCCAGCAATACCAGTAATGTCATTTTCTCTCAGCTGAATACAAGTCCAGTAAATAAAACCATTAAATTGGCAGAATCAACCTTTTATTTTGCACATTGTACTTGATGTGTTAGTTTATCATCAGTAAAGTATTTATTTTTGACAATTGGCCACTTGAAGACTGGTGTTGTGGACTAAGACAAGATTAGATTTTGTACTCTTAGCTAACAATTTGCTACAAGTATTTCATTGTTTTGGACAAAACGCTTCATTTTACATTTGTTTCAGTTCACTCACACAGCTGTCACAAATAAAGTACCAGATTATCTGAGGGTGTTTACTTTTGGTCAACTGGTATGCTGTGGAGTAGGTAGAATTTTAGCCTTGTTATATCTAAACCAAACTCTTCCGGCTAAGCACCATCCTTTAGATGCTACCTGAAAGCTTTGGTGGCATTTCCATTTAAAAAAAGGGAATGAAGAGTTTAAAGAAAGAAAAAAAAAAACACAACAAAGCAGCTGTTTGAAGTTTGAATATATTCAGTCACCTAAATGCAATCCTTGTACAAGAACTTACAACCACGTTAGTGGCTCAGTGTTAAACTGAGTGGTAAGTGGACAGTTGTATAGCTAAAAAGTCCTGAAAATAACAGGATTTGGGATTGCATTATATATATA
>NC_068994.1:50531343-50536257 GCF_001194135.2 Octopus bimaculoides | reverse complement strand
GCCCTTAATATATATAAATATATTTAAAAATATATCTCGGGGAGAATTCACAAAAAAAAAAACAAAAGATGAAGACAGGTGGTGTAGGCAACAAACAGATGTATTATATATCTCCAATGGTTGTTATATTTTTTTGATAACATGATAGGTTAGATAGGATGATGTCTATATTACAATAACCAATGATATGTTGTGCATGTATAGTAATATTACGATCATGAAATTAGCATTAGCTTATCTCACTCTTTCTTGTGGGACCCCGGTTGAGAAACACTGCATTAGACTAAAGCAGAGGTTGGCAAACTGGGGTAAATTACCCAAAGTGGGGTAAAAAAATTCTTGGGGGTAAATTAGTTACTCGTTAGGCATAGTTAAAATTATATAAAAAACGTGTTCCTTGTGATGATAGAAATTTTTCTTCTGGCTACACTGCTTTTGTCCAATATAATGGACGTTTAAATAGATTATAAAAAGAGTCAATAAACCTTTTGAATTTAAATAATCTATGATTTCCTTGCTTTCAAATCAAGGGGGTTACATTGGTGTAAATAAATCTATTTTGGGGTAATTGGTTAAAAACGTTCCCGACCCCTGGTCTAGAGTATCCATTCTCACAACCACCAACCATGCTGGAGTAGGCTTGGTATGAATGGCCATACACAATAACCCAAATTTTCTCTTTCTCTTGTGTGAGCTCTTAAATTTACATTATGGCAATGCCTATTTCTCGAATTCCTCTTTTACTGCAATATAAAATACTTAACACTTGTATTTTTAAGCTATTCTCTTGAAATCAAATATTTCAAGTTCTACTCTCCAAGCATTGAATCTACTATGTAATTTATGCAGTATTTAATTGACCTTCAGTTTGATATCATTAATTGAAACTGAGCAACACTTCAGTATGGTTGACACGAATGGTGACCTTATCCTTATCAAATGGTGACAAATTTCTGCAGCTGCTGCTGCTTCTATGACTTCTAAAGCCACCCCCAAGTTTCAGCTATGATACATATTATAATCATTATACAATTTTGTTTGTTTTTTTTCCCTCCATAAGCCCATTTTATTCATCTCCTAGTAGCACAATAGCTGGCATCTTTCTCTCTTTCGTTTTTTTTCGTTTTATTTTTTTTAATTTTTTTTTTTTTATAGATGTGCCTTTCTCTAGGCTTCTTAAGAAACTGTTAAAACTACTTAGATTTTATATCCATGTTTATCTGCTAAGACATGTTTCAGGTTTAATACTGAAAAATACCCCCCCACACACAAAGACAAGACAAAATGGAAAATACAGTCTCTTGTATAAGAAGGTAGCTGCTCTTATTGGCTGTTTGTTGAAAGGGTTAAAAGAAGTTGTTGCTCAGCATTAGCAGAAATAAAATATGTATAAAATGCCTTCATCCATCTCTCTCTCCTCCTTTCCCTCTCTCTCCCATCACATTGAAATTTCATCATTGTAGGGCATTTCCTTGACACTTACACATTAACTGTACCCAGTTTGGTTTCTTGCTACATCAAAATGTTTGATAGTTAATCAATTATATACCAAGCCTTTTACAGAGAGGAACATTAATAACAATAAGAACAAAACTATCTTTGTTTAATGAAGGTTACAATCAAAGCTTTTTTTTTTTTTTGTAGCAGTTTTTTTTTTTCACTTTCATCACTTTTTTTTTCACTTTCATCACTTTTTTTTTCATTGTGTATAGATATATTTTGTTACCATGGCTACAGATTTAAAATACTTTATTGATTATTGGCAGCAGAGCTTTTGAGTTCAAACCAAGTTGCAGCTTTTGTACTTTATCTCATGTTATTTTATAAAAATTGTTAGCATACAGGACAAAATGCTATTTCCTCCATCTTTACATTCTGAGTTTAAATTCTACGGAGGTCAACTTTGCCTTTCATCCTTTTAGGGCTGTACTAGTTGAACACTTGGTCAATGTAATCAACTAGCTCCCTTCCCTCCCTCAAAATTTAATGTAGGCCTTGTGGCTTTAGTATATATTTCTTGAATTTCATTTGAAATTTAGAGTTGCTGCTTCAGTTTTAAGTAAACAATGCTGTCCTTATTTCTGTTAAACTGATGTGAAAATTAAGTGGTCATTGTGTTTGGACATGGAAAAATCTGTCGCATGCACGCACGCATGCACACATGCTCTCTCTCTCTCTCTACTTTAGAACTGTGATTTGAGTAGGATTGTTTATACAATGGAATGTTCCTTTTTATGCTTAAAACATTTGTCTAAAAAATAAAAAGGAAAAAGGAAACGTCATTGGAAATTTGCAGAAATTCCTTGGCTTTCTGTAGTATTTAGTTACTGTTTGTTAGCTTTATGTTTTAGCTTGAATGCTTAACCCTTTCATTACCGTATTTATTTTGAGATGCTCTGTGTTTCTTTCAATTATCTTAGATATAACAAAGAATTTAGTAAAACAACTTGGTTATCATTAATCTAGTGTTAGGAACATAAATTGCGACTAAGGTTTGGTGGAAGATTTCAATTCAAAACGTGAAAACAAGACATTTGTACTATAGAGCCAGAGCCAGTTTCAGCCAGGTTGGTAATGAAAGGGTTAAATGTATTATACAAAGTTGGGGGCAAAAAAAGGAAAAGAAAAAAAAAACTTATGATTCAACATTATTGATAAACATTTCAACAGCAAGTGCAGTGTATGCACTGGTACAAACCATATCGCCACGAGGAGTTGATGGAGACAAAAAACAAAACAAAAAAAAACAGTGAAACATTAGCTTAATCAAGACAAAGTTACCATCTTCCCAACCTTACTAGTAGCATAAAAAGCTAGTGGGGGAGGGGGGTTCCTGCTGCACCCCATAGAATGCAAGACCATAACTCTACAGGCCTACTTATTAACTCCTTTACTTTATGTTCTTCACAAGCTATAAAAAAGGGATGGGAGAAAAACTGCTAGGTTTTTGTATGGCATGAAAAAGGGTTCTGGAGTCACCATCAAAGAGATTTTTTTTTTCTTTGGTAAATCAAAAATCAAGCCTGCTCAAGGGGGAGCCCATGTATCTCCAGATTTTTATCTGGAAATCACAAGTTCAAAAAAAGAAATGAAACTATGTAGATCTCTGGAGAATCAAACCTGCAGGATAATCTTGTATTCTGCTGGTAAATAGCTCACTTCTGTATTTTATGTATAATGGATTAACTTATGGGTAAAAAATTTAAAGGTTTAAGTGTTAATATAAATATTAGAACAAATGAACTGGTATTGCAACCTGTTGGAGGGTTCATGTATATGTATTGTGTGCTTTTCGTGTATGTTCAAGGTAAGGTGTTAAATAGTGAGTAGTGTATGTTAGTTTTCTTTGGTTGAACCTTTCACGATTAGATTTCTGCTGTTTTAAACTGTTTTTTAGGAATACTTTTATGCTTCTCACTAAAGAATGAGGAAAAAAGAGTTCAGTCGCCATGATTGATTGCTAAATCCACAAGTTTTTATATTCTCTCTCTCTCTCTCTCTCTTTCTCTCTCTCTCTCTATTTCCTCATGTTCCTTTCTCTTGAAAAGCATAGGCTTGAAACCTAAAAGATTTTCTCACTTTCCTGAGCGTCAAACTAATACATCTGCTTGCTGTTTATACACCTGTCTTCATCTTTCATTTTTCTGTAAATTTCAACTTAATATCTAATTACCCATGAAGACTCTTTTTGCTGCTGATAATGTGTGCGTAGGTGGGTGCATGGCCTAATGGTTGTGTATCCAATTTCAGGACCAGGTGGTGCGACCTGTCCTTGAGCAAAGCACTTCATTTCCTTTTTCTTCAATGCACCCAGCTGAAAATGAGTGCCGGTGCAACTCTCTCTCTCACTCACTCACAACTAGTAAGTTATGGGTACGTGAACACACCAACATTGATTGTCAAGCAGTGGTGTAGGACAAACACAGATCCAAAGGCAGTGTCAAGCAGTGGTGTAGGACAAACACAGATCCAAAGGCAGTCATACATGCACACCACAATGTTCTTCTTTCAGTTTCTTTCTACCAAATCCACTCACTAGGCTTTGGACAGCCCAAGGTTATGTAGTAGAAGACATGTACCACATGGTGAGTTTGAACTGGGAACCAATTAGTTGGGATGCAAAATTCTTACCACACAGTCCTACCTGTGAATAACATGTCTTTCAAGACACTTGAACATTAGTATAATTTTCTTAAAGTCTTAACATTTATTTCTAAACACCTACCATGTATTTAGACACCCTTTGCAGTGCAACTTTGGAAAACATTGCATTTAAATACTTAAAAATTAGTTGGATGTTAAGAAGCAATGCTGTTCTAAATACAGTTGGACTTACACATTTGTAGAGAAAGGAATGTAGTGGCACGTGTGGCCGCCATCTTGGGAAGTGCCATTGTGCATGTGCAAGGGATTTGCCGTCAGCGGAAGTACCCGAGCACGCATGCGCAATGCAACAAGTGGAGAAAAACCAATAGCGTTCGCTCTCTTTTCTCTCTAGCAGCGGTGGCGACAACACGTATCTCTTATCCATCCAGCAAACATCGTTACAGGACGTTCCTCCAGGCTGTCACAACTCGACCCCGACATGTGGTCGAAGCTTCTTTGGTATTCTAGCGGCATGCCTGTTCACCTGCGAGAACTTCTGTATCAAGTAACCGGCATCGGCATAGAAGCCTCAACTTCACGACATGTGACTTAGCTCTGCCTCCACGCCTCAACCTCTTATATACAGACTTTCAATCTACTGTGTACCCTAACTACGAACTGGTATTTACTACCCTTGTGTCTGGACTTTCTTCTAACGCCCTTATAGACTCTTTTCTATGCTCTGTATTACTTGCACACACATGCATCCATGTTTGTATACACATACACTTTGTTTACATGACGGCCTGCCTATTATTGTGTTTATAT
>NC_068994.1:50530249-50530781 GCF_001194135.2 Octopus bimaculoides | reverse complement strand
CGAACACCGCACACACCACTGTCAACATCTTTACCAATGCATACACCAACATCAATACCATCACAAACACACACACACCAGAAACCACTCCACCTTCGTCGTTGCGACAAAACTCAAGTGACCCTTATGTCACTAGATCTGGCCGGACAGTGCATTGGCCAAAGAAACTTTCCAAAACAATATACATTTGACATTTTTGTGCCGCCGGCATTTCATTTCTCTGTACAAACAAACATTGTTTTTCTTTCATTTCTGTGCACAGTAACGTGCTAAAAGAAAATATGTACACATTACATATTGTTTCAACCTTTGCATACACATTTTCTCACGCCAACACCTTCGTTGCAACTTTTTTTCGCACAAACCCTTTATCTCTAGGTCTGGCTGAACTTTTCATGTTGAACAGAACTTCTTTTCTTACTCACATCGTGTCGGATGCAAAAGTTTTGCTTCCATTATTGCATCCGACACAGCATTGCTTTGCAAATTTATTGAGCTTGTCATTCTTTGTTTTAACAAAACAATTTTTGTT
>NC_068994.1:50520145-50530239 GCF_001194135.2 Octopus bimaculoides | reverse complement strand
AGCATTGCTTTGCAAATTTATTGAGCTTGTCATTCTTTGTTTTAACAAAACAATTTTTGTTTTTTCATTGTATAATTTTAGCCATGTTTTCTGGGTTCGGCGGCCATCTTGTTTCCTCGCTCTCTACACTTTCCTTGTTTCGTGCTATGCACTCGGAGTGGGGGGAGACATTGTAGTGGCGCGTGTGGCCCCCATCTTGGGAAGTGCCATTGCGCATGTGCAAGGGATTTGCCGCCAGCGGAAGTACCCGAGCATGCATGCGCAATGCAACAGGTGGAGAAAAACCAATAGCGTTCGCTCTCTTTTCTCTCTAGCAGTGGTGGCGACAACACGTATCTCTTATGCATCCAGCAAACGTCGTGACAGGACGTTCCTCCATGTGGTCGAAGCTTCTTTGGTATTCTAGCGGCAAGCCTGTTCACCCAGGAACGAAACGCCTCTACACCAACCTAGAATAAAGTATTGGTCTGTTGTTACCGTTATTCCTCGTGTTGTTGTATTTCTGGATTTTAATGATTAATATAAGAACTGGGGAGAGACGGCCGAGCTGTCATATCTCATCCAATTCTTATAGGAATTTCGTGTAGTTAATAGGTTGTTTTGGGTTTTAATTTGAGTTGTGTTTGTTTGTTTATCTTCTGTTTGTTTCTGACTAGTTCATGCATTCATTTAAAAGATTATTTCTTCTCTGCTATTTCTCTCAAAGTGTCTAAATCGATATGGAAATATTTTTGTTTTTGTCCACTGTGTCTCTTCATTCCCTTTTTAGTTTCGTTAATATTTAAAGTAAATGGAATTTGGAGGGAAAAAAATAAATGAATGAATAAATAAAACAAATACATGGAAACTGAAGCTTAATTTGTTGAATTTTAATCATGATATTGTTAAATATTACGAAACTTTGCCTGCATTGTATTTTTAATTTCAGAGAGATTAATGCAACAAATTCTTGTTGAAGATTATTGTATGTTGTTTTATAAGAATAAATATTAAAAGAATAGCTGTTCTTTGAATATTTTGAAAACCTATTAGAAAAGCTTGCACAGATTTCCCCCCTGCCTTCCATTTACCCTTAAAGTTTTGTTTAGCACAGGGAAGCTGGTTTCGCTAATTACTCGATGTGTGCGAAAACATTTTCTTACGTTTCCGTGAATATCTTCAAAGATTAATGACAATCACTATGGAATCATCTCAAAATTAAAATAAATACCATATTGCTACTATTCTTCAGAAATTCAGCAATTGTTGATGTTTTGCGTCATTTTTCAAAACCAAAGGCAGCAAATTGCTTTCTAATTAACTAAGTTTTAAAAATTGTTTGTTATTTAGAATACAGTGTGAAATTTGATCATTCCATCCGTTGCTTAATTAGGTTTTTTCTTCTTTTACCTCTTTGATTCTTTGATGTAATGAATTTGATTTAAACTTAGTGTCTTTGTCTTTTTATATTTTTGATTTTGTAACTTTTATCATTTGAAAGCATCCAAAATTCTCTCTTTGATTAATTATCATTCTTAGTAACAATCAATAATAATGATAATAATAATTTTTTGTGTTGGGGTGGGTTGTATATTTCTTTGCTTTTCAAGAAATCTTCCTTGAAAGTTTCACGTTTATTAAAGGTAATCTTTCAGATACGTAGAGAAAAGCCTTTTTCTGATAATCAAGTAGTAACCAACTGAACGTTTGTGAGCTGCATTTAAATTATTCAGGGGAGGTAACTTATTTGTAATATTTAGTTTTTCTTGGCATTTTCTCATTTTTCCTTACGTGCTAAAAAAAATATCAGACTTGGTGGATAGAAAATAAATAAAATTTGTTTACAATAATATCTACATTTTTAATATATATATCAACAAGAAAGTTATAAAATTCAAGCAAGATGTTTGGCTATCAGTTTTCTTATTTAGCTGTCTGATGGTAGATGATATAACACATTTTTAGTGAAATATTTAATTCCAAACACCAAATTGAAAAATTTGTGCCATTAGAAATAATTTGGATATTTTTTACTTAAGAAGAAATGCTAGATAGTAACCCTGTCCCTCTTAAAAGTAGAAAGAACTTTTGAAATATATATTTAAAACAAGGCTTTAGTTGTAAAATCCCCCTATTTCCCAACTTCTTTTAGATTTCAGATTCCTTGAAACAAATATTTTTTTTTGTCTCTCTCTTTCTCTCTCTCTCTCTTTCTCTCTCTTTCTCTCTCTCTTTCTCTCTCTCTTTCTCTCTCTCTCTCTCTCTCTCTCTCTCAATGTTGGCATTTTGTTGGAGCATTTCCTGGTCACCTTGATCGATTTTCTTAACTCTAATGTGTAAGTTCACATGCAGTTCATTGTGACCTGTCGATAGTGTGTAGTAAGAAGTTTGCTTCCAACCACATGGTTCTGAGTTCAGTTATGGCACCTTAGGCATCTGTCTTCTATTATAACCCCAAGCCAACCAACCAAAGCCTTCTGAGTGGATTTGGAAGACAGAAACAATATTTTATGAACTTTAGTGAGTGTTGCGTTGAAATTGGGTATACACATTTAAATTTAGATACTGACTGTTTTCTCAATCTTACTTTTTGAAAAGTTCCGAAGTCCTTTTTCGATTTTTACAGTTTATATTCCCTCAGTTTTTAATTTCAATTTTGTCAGTGCTTTTGTGTGTGTGTGTGTGTTGAATTTTTAGATTCAAAACTATCTACGTCCAACCAATGGAAGTTTGTTTTTTCAATTTTCTTTTCTTCAATAAAGCTATTTTAGAAAACTTAATTTGTATTATAGAATTCAGTTTAATTTATTGAATTGATTTGACCATGGATTTTTTTTGTTTTCTTTCTCATTCTTGGATTTATAAGATAAATATATATTCAAATAAAATTATCGACTGGATTTTCTTTTTCATAATTCAGTAAAAAAAAAAAAAAAAGTTTGCAGAGAGTAAGAGTTTTTTTAATATGTAAGACAAACCAAAGTAATGGCAGTTAAGAACAAAATTAGATCTACCCGAATCCATGCGTGTGTGTACTTAAAACAAAATGGACAACTTCACTCCAAAATAAAGAAACAAACTGATGCATATGTTGAGTTTTAGTGCATTTATTCTATTTCCGGCTTCTGCCATTGGAGTATTTTTATGCTGTGATCCTGCTTTCAATTACATTAATCTTAGATATTTTCTTGATTGATCCTGAATAGAGTAAAGGCATTGCAGACTTGGGAGGACAAACACAGACACACAAACATTATGTATATGATAGGCTTCTTTCAGTTTCCGTCTACCAAATCCACTCACAAGGCTTTGGTCTGCCCGAGGCTATAGTAGAAGACACTTGCCCAAGGTGCCATGCAGTGGGACTGAACCCGAAACCATGTAGTTGGTAAGCAAACTACTTACCACACAGCCACTCCTGTGCTTGTGTATGTATGTTTGTATATATATTTTTTGTTGCTACTATTTGTAAAAGTTTTTTCCCCCCTTTTTATTAAATGTTGTTCTAAAATAAAAAAATTAAAAATTCTGAAGCTAATATTCTTCTCTCTTTATTTCTCTTGTCGTTACAGAATTTTAAAGATCTGTTTAAGTCAAAAGAAGAAAATAATAATAAAAACCCAAGGAAGAACTAATCACCTGAGAAAAAGAATTCACCTGATCAATTTTGAACATATAAGCCAATCTGGTCGATCATTTATTGAGGGTGTCTTGCATCCTTGGAGTGGATTTAAGTGAAGACTGCGGTGGACTATATATTTTGGAGGTGGTGTGGTGTGGTGCTGGAGCGAGCGACAAGGCCCCCTCCACACCTGAACAAAGCTGCTGCACATGGATCCCGGCAATAAACGAGCTCGTTTTGACAAGCCAGGTAAGAAGGTTTACCTACAAATAACAGAATTTTTCTAAAACTGACCAATGGTAGCTTACTAGTAGAAAGAAGAGGTGGGTTGGTGGGGGACATAGTTGATAGCTTGATTGAATTTGTTTTTCTCCTTACTCCCTCTTCTAGCTCTTCTCATTTATCAACTAATTCAGCTTGCTTAGATCATTCTAGTTATTATTATTACCATTGTTGAGTGGGTTTGATATGTCTGTTTTCACTCTCTCCTGTTGTTTTTCTGTTTTGTTTTTAATCTGGTCTTGAAATCCAGAGCATAAAAAATTCTGCATTGATGTGGTAGAATGATGCATGCTTCTAATTTTGATGCACACTCTTTCATTCATACTCTAGGATCTTTATAAATGCTCTATAGATACGTGTGTGTATGCATGTTTGTTTGTGTGTGTTTTATACATACATACATACTGGGGAAACTCATCATAAACAGACCAAGAACAAATTGTTTTTTTTTTTAATGCAAATATTTTTTAATGGCTTATTTGTGGGTGGAGAATGGCTGTACTCATGACCACCCCAGGCCCTCCTAGGATGGTGTTGTGTGTGTGAAAATAAGTTGAGAGCATGTATATATACACTTGCACACAAACATCTTTAAATGTTTTTTATCTTCTGCAACTGCACACGCACACATATGTATGAGTTATAAGGCATTTTTGACATGGCATAAATGTAGTGAACCAGTAGTTGGCCTGTTGGAACTTTATAACCCATGACATTATTGTTCACAAAAGACATGGAATAATTTTATAAAGAATCCCCCCCAAACCCATAGAACTTCTGACTAGTTGACGTTTTATTGTATCTAATTTATTGCTAACCGTTTCTATATTGCCTGTTGATATTTGAGAATTCAGGTCCTTCCAGGAATTATCCTTTCATCTTTCCTGAATTACCACACCACCAGCACTATCTTAGGTCTGTGTTTCAATGCCTGCAAAGAGGTGGATATGATTTCTCTAGCACAGCATCTTAGCAGTTGTTACAATCCTTTGTCATCCCTTTCATGAGGTTTAGTGTTTCTTAAAAGCATCTTTCATTGATTCTTCTCTGGCTTTCTTTGTTCTTTCTCTTCTGTGACTTCCTTCTACTTGGATTGATTGTTACTGTTTTAACCAACTGTCACACTACATATGTATCATGAACATTATCAGTGCAGTCTTCTCTCTCTCTTTGCAAGCTACATCCGAGTCCTTTTCATGCAGTCGTTTTCTCTGCTCTTTTCTTCTCTGTTGTTTAATCCATGATTAACATTACACATCCTATGGATCATGCTTGTTTTATTTCTGTCCAGCCTTGTAACATCCACTGCATTCACACTACCACGCAACATTCTGTGTTCTACATAAGTATCGTAGAATCTGGCTTTTGCCTGATGAGAGAACTCTATTCTTGCCCCTCTCTGATCTTTGTCTCTCAGTTGAAACTCTAGCTACTGCGATCGTGGATAATCCTCTTCCACTGCTAATTAAATCACCTAGGTAATAAAAGCTAAGAGTTTATTTCATAGATGCTCCTGCTGCTGACTATTCTTGTGCATCTGCCTCACATAAGTTCCTTTAATTCTTCTGTCGACCAACCTGTGATCTAATGGCGTCTCTTGATTCCCCACACTTTACATTTCATACACAGTACAATGTTCCTGTTCTCTTACTTGTTTCAGTCATTTGACTGCAGCTATGCTGTTGCACCGCCTTTAGTCAAACAAGTCGACCCCAGGACTTATTCTTTGTAAGCTTAGTACTTGTTGTATCGGTCTATTTTGCCGAACCGCTAAGTTATGGGGATGTAAACACACTGTCACCGGTTGTCAAGTGGTCGTGGTGGGTAAACACTAATACATACATACATACATACATACATACATATATATGACGGGTTTCCCCCAGTTTCCGTCTACCAATTCCAATCACAAGGCTGGTCAGCCTGAGGCTATAGAAGAAGACACTTGCCCAAGGTGCCATGCAGTGGGACTGAACCCAGGACCATATAGTTGGGAAGGAAGTTTCTTACCACACAGCCACGCCTGCACCTGTATATAGAGCATGGTGTCCTTCTTTTAGGGCAAGTGTACCCAATTTCCACTGACACAACGCTTTGCAATACAGAATAGTTTGTATTTCAGATTCTCTCATCAGAGACCATTGGTAAAATTCTTACATTCAGACTACCTTTTGCCCCCCCCCCATCTTTTTCTTTCAGGTTTTTTTGCTTTTTCTTTTTTGTTGAGCGTATCGTGATTCACCATGTGACAGGAACGTTGCTCCATCCCTTGATGATTGGGTAACGTGCACTGCATCTGTATCTTCTAGGATCCGTTTCTGATATGGTTAAATGGAGGGAGAAAGGGAGTGGAGGATTTTACCATCTAGAATACTTATCCAAGAAGCAGCGGAACGACTTCTCTCTTGAGCAACAATGTGTTCAGTGTGACTATAGGAAATAGGTTAGTGTACAAGTGGGAGTAGTCTGTAGGTACTTAACTGGTAATTGGGGCTACCTTTGTGATTGTAGGAGATGGTGATAGTTGGTAAGTTAGTTTTCTTTTATTCCAGAAGGGTTACAACTATTTTTCATTATGTTCAAGCTAGCGGTGCTCTTATTGTAGTTGTCTGCTATGAGAGAAGTAGTATTGGCTGTCAGATGAGACTGATGGAGGTGGGTGTACCAACTGGCAACAGTGTGAACATGTTGCATCATTATTCAAAATATAACACAACATATAAGGAAATGTTGATAAATACAAATAATAACGACAGAGCTATTTTGCATTGCTGCCCCGTGATTTATTGTTAGTAAATAAATACCAGAACTTAAGACCATATTGTTAGTAAAAATATTGTTGCATCTTTTTGATAGCAACATGTCTGATATGCCTCTCTCTGGCTTTAATAAACAAAACTTGTTATTTTATATATAAGTTTAGACTCATTTTATATATTTATACCAGATCATTATTATTATGTTCTTAGAAACAACTTTATATTGAAAATGGTTAATTATTTCACTAAATCCTTCAAAATTAATTGAAACACACAGGAAGTGTATTTCATTAGAAATGTGATCGTGAAAGGGTTTATAAAAGAAAACTAAACAAGAAAGAAAAATTAATTATTCCAAAACCTTAAAAAGATGTGATTTATCAATGAACATGGCCAGCCGCCTTCAGGTAAATTTTCTCCCTTTAAGAAAGAAGTGAGAAAAGGAAAATTTAAAAAGTGAAAGAAAAATCATAATATTGCTATACCAGCAACAAATTAATTTAGTAGAGGAATTTTTTCCATTTATCCTAATAAAATATATATATATATACATTTGCTCATACACACACCGCAAAACCTAAAACTGTAATTCCATTCCATGTATTCTATCTTAATTTGTTTTATTTTTATTATTTAAACGCTGTTAATTTGTAAATATTAATTTAACAAACTCCAGTAAATTAGAATTAGTAATATTTAAAAAAAATTCTGGCAAGTTTTGCATTTATGCACACCTTCATTCTCTCTCCTTATCTCTCCCTCTTTCTTTCTCTCTCTCTCTCTCACAACATATGAAAAATCTCAAGTGCTTCCAGCGTCGACATAATCCTTTTTGGGGTCTTTATATTTCATTGTTTTATTCTTCCCCTGGTTGCAATTGTTGAACTCCAACCATTTTGTGGCACCAACTTTTAGGAATTGAAGTCACTTTTTTCTCCCAATCCCTCCTCCATTTATAATTCTTTGTCTGGCACATATTTTATCAGCCTCAGAAGGGTGTAAAGCAATGTTGACCTGAGTGTGCATGCTTCACTGGATGTGTAATGTTAGTGTGCATGAATGGCAGAGCACAAATAGAGAGAGAAACTAGATATAAGAAAAATCTGCTCAGGTGAAGAAATATCATTTTTTCTATGTGGACGGAACCTACATTGTAGGGAGTAAAGAAAGGCTTGTATTTCATTTAGTTTTATTGAATCTGGGTTGGAATTTCCCAGGAAAACAGCCTTAAAAGCATATACATATATTATTTGAGTATTGTTCTTCAACTTAGCAATATGTAATGTTTGAAGAGTAGTATTGGTGAGTACCATATTTTAACGTGTATAAGGAACCCCCTAATTTTGAGGGCTTAAAATTTGGAAAAAAGGTTTTGTAAGGGATCATAATACTATCCATGTATAAGAAACTCCCATATTTTTTAACCTAATTTTTGACAAAAGAAGGTTCCTTATACATGTTAAAATATGGTAATCTCATGGTATTCAGTAAAATGTAGCCTAGGATGTCTGTGCTGTGATAACAGCAGCACCATCCAAGAGAAGAGAGTAATACTCCATTGTCAATTTTGCCTGAGCTTTGTAGAGAATTAGTTGTTGTTGTTTTAACTATTTTCTGGCTCCAAATTAGTCATTTAAAACAGTTTGGGTTACCTTGAAGGTGTATGTTTGCCAGGAGAGACACTCAGTGAGGACAAAGCGTGGTATTTGTGGTAACTTTGGAGCAATCTAGTTGCATGTTGTTCATATTTAGCAGTAGGTGATGTACAGTTTTCATGATGTGTGCAGTTATCTTTATATTGTTAGAGAGAAGACTGCTTACCGTCTTCCTTGTATAAAAAGTGCTTTAAGATATACATGAATTGGTTGAAAAAACATTACTGAATTCTGCACCTTTCATTTTTTAAAGTTTTACAGTCTGTGTGTGTGTATTTGGGTTGGCATAAGTTTTCATATGTTGAAGTTTACTCTTGTTTACTCTGCATGGGTCTGTGCCAATAAAGTAGTCAATCCTTCTCCTCATTTCATATCCATTTTCCCGTGTTGGTGTTGGTTGGGTCAGGTCATCATGGTCTGTGTCATCTCGCACTCACAGCAATAGTGAAAAATCAGGCAACATTGGAGCTGCACATGTCTAACTGTACATGCCAGACACTTTTGACTGTGCCATCAGCACTAGGAAAGCTTTCACAATGTAAAGAATCCACTCTTTTCTGTAGCAATTCTTACTGTTATGTGATTTCTGGAGTTTACATATTTGTTTAATATGTTTTTGCCAACATTTCTATGGCTGGTTTTTCTCACCACTCTTTAACTACTTTATAGAGTGCTATTAGTACTAGGGAGGTTGTTTGATGTGAGATCTAAAGTGTTCTCTCTACTGTGTTTCAACTAATATTCAGAATTACTTCACTCCAAGATAGGTAGCCTTATGATGGGTCTTGTGAAGTTCATTTTTCTGTGTACAAGGGGGAAGGGCTTTAGTTACCAACGGACTGAAATATGGAGAGGATGTGCAAGTAGCCTGGCATAAATTTTTTCTGCGTTACATGAGTAAAGATTACAGGGAAAACGTTTCAAAGTGTTTGTAGGTGACTGAGAGGGGGTAGATTGAGAGAAATTAGAAGTAAATTGCCTTGTCACTCAAAACATCCATGCAAAGTATTGTCTCTTTGTGTGTGTGTGTGTGTGTGTGTGTGAGAGAGAGAGATCTTATAGAGACAGTTTGAGAATGTGTCTATGCTACTGTATAGTTTAACTACAAAGGAAGTGTATCTCAGTCAGCTTTTCAGAAAATGGTGGTCCATATCGCTGGCTGATGGATGTGTTGGTGGGTATTGCACTTATTACTTAGTTAATCTTATAAGCATAATAATAACTACAAATATTTGTTGAAGTCAATAACCTTTTGCAGATAGTCAAAAAAGTAGAAATAAATATTGAGAAAAGTATCAAAAACAGTCAATATTGCAGCCGGATTTCAGATTTTCGTGTCCTTGTCCTTATCATCAGCAGTCACGGAAGTGAAACAACAAACAACTTTTTGTGAACTAAAAATAATTTATCAGTGTCAATGACTTTGTATTTGAATCATCATGTATTGGCCAATTAACATGTAATAACTACCAACCAACCGAGAAAGATGGTATGTTTGTTGGTTTTGTAAATGTATAAAATAAAAACACCACCGTCACTGACTTGTTGCATAGAGAATTCTTAGGAATAGAGAGAGAGGTTAAGAAAACAACAAAGGTAGTTTAATATCTGCGGTACACAATGTTTTTTGGTGATTGTGTTTCTAATCATTAATTGTTGATTGAAGTGAAAGAAAATAACAAACTGCTGAGAATGAAAACACATATCCATTGATGTAATAATTAAAATATGAATTAAAAATATTTGCCAACATCTTTTTTTTTTTTTTGGTGGGGATGGGGGTGGGTTGGGGTGGAA
>NC_068994.1:50518667-50519979 GCF_001194135.2 Octopus bimaculoides | reverse complement strand
ATCAATGAATCTGATATTTGGAACATAAATCAACGTGAAATTTTGATGGAAGGTTTTAATTTAGATCACTTTAAGTCAAGATGTTTGTATCAGAGGACCAAAGGCAGTCGTGCATGGATTGGAATCAAAAGGGTTAATTGTCAGTCAGTGAGGAAGCCTTTATGGAGTTGCCTGAAGTTGGAATAGATCTCCCTCAAATCACACCCCAACACTTAGCTAAATAGCATAAATACTATTCATGAATGGAAAAACCTCCAAGAAAAGCCAGAGCTTCAAAATCGCACTCCTATTTAAAAAAAAAAAAGAACAACAAATGTATTGAATAATATAGCCCTTAATATGTGTATGTCTCTGTGTGGAGTAGTCTGGACATCACTGATCTTAAGCTTGACCAACCAAGACCATGGATATTACCAAAGCATCTAATTTTTGGTCTACTCTGAAGTGTTCTGTTGGTTGTCTCAGCTTGAAGAATCCATCTTGCGATTCTTTCTTGCAACATTCTAATCACGCGTCTGTCGTACCAGAGCTGTGACCTCTCGATGCTGAGAAGTAGCAACTTGACCTGGAGAAACGCCCTGATCGCCAAGCTACATTCCTTGTTAAATGAATATATATACTCTTCTTCTGCTACATTTTTGATTAATTCTAAAATACTGATTTCCTCATGAAATTGTTGCATTGTGGATTTACTGACGAGGAAAAAAGACAAAAAAAATCTTTGCGATTATTATAGGGGAGGGAGGAAGAAGTAGGAAGAGGAATGGAATGGAAAGAATGATAAGGCAATTCATATTAGGCAATTGTTTTTGAGCAGAAACAATGTCTTTCTCCTCCCCCCACTTCACTTTATCATCCGTCATCACCACTATTAGCTGTGGCAGCTATTCAAGGTAATAATTAATGTCTGGAATTGTGCTGCTGTCTACATAATAACATTGGAACTATAGCATAATAACTGGGCAAAAGTATGAAGCAGCCATTTCTAGATTTGGATGAATGGAGTGTGATCTACACACACAGACACATGCGTGCATACACACACACACACACACACACACACACACACACATGTATTCATATGCATATGCACTCGGGCATAGTTAGATATTGTCTTGGTTTTTTAATTCTCCCACAAGTGTTTCTGCCCCTTCCCCTCCCCCTCCCTCCTTTCCCCAGAATTCCTAGTACTTTGAATAAATACCAACTTAGATACTTAGCAAGAAAATGGTTTGATTTAATGCCAAACATGAGAATATTAGTGAAGAGGAGGGGCTGATAAGGAATTTTTGAAAAAATCCTGAAGCAGCAT
>NC_068994.1:50512338-50517719 GCF_001194135.2 Octopus bimaculoides | reverse complement strand
ATTTCGTCCTTTCGGAGTCGATAAAATAAGTACCAGCTTAGCTCTGGGTTGATGTAATCAACTTAATCCCTCCCACAAAATTTGAGACCATTATTGTTATTATCAAGGCCGTGAGCTGGCAGAATTGTTAGCATGCTGGGCGAAATGCTTTTTAGCATTTCTTCCAGTTTTATGTTCTGAGTTCAAATTCTATCAAGTTTAACTTTGCCTTTCATGGCTTCCAGGGCCAGTAAAACAAGTACCAGTTGATTACTGGGGATGATGTAATCAACTAACCCTTTATACCCACCAAAATTGGAGTGGTAGATAAAATGTCTTGTAGTGTTCCCATATTTTGCGTCCTAGGTTCAAATCTTGCTGAGGTCAAACTTTGTTTTATGTTTCCCTGAGGGATCAAGTACTGGGTGGGGTGTCAACGTAATTGAATAACTCTCTTGCTCCCACCCCAAATTTTGCTGGCCTTGTGCCTAGATCATACACAATAGAGATTAGTGGCTGGCACCTTGTCTTTGATCTTTCCAGAATCTATAAAAGCCGAACATTACTAGGAATAAAGTATACTTACAATTGGTGAAGCAGTCATACGTTGCTCTACTTGAACAATTTGTGTTAATGAGGTGGCAGGTGTGTGACAGGTAGAGAGAAGAAGGTATCTGATTAACTTAACATGGTAGACAAGCAAGCCATTTTGTTGTCTGAATTACATAACAAAAGTTGCAGCTGTACAAAAGTCACGTCAGCCCATGTATTTGAAGACTGGTCATGGGATTTTTTCATTTTAAACTTTAAATAATGTGTGTTTGTGTGTGTGTATATGTATTTGTTTTATTAGGAAACCATCTTCTGGTAGGTACTAAATTTAGATCCGAGACAAACTGATTTGGCATATTTCCAAGGTCATTGTTGACGTGATATACAGTTATTTACCACCACCATTATTATTATTATTATTATTATTATTATTATTATTATTTACATTGTTGCTTTATTTGTTTAGCCTGGAGACCTCGTGTAACAGCAAGTTGGACGTTTTACTTTGGCAATGATGTAGTGAAACACTGGGTTGATTTAATCGACTAATCTCCTCCCCGTCAAATTCCAGGCCTTGTGCCTTTAGTAGAAAGGATTATTATTATTATTATAAAGGCGGCGAGCTGGCAGAAATGTTAGCATGCCGGGCAAAATGCTTAGCAGTATTTCGTCTGTCTTTACATACTGAGTTCAAATTCCACCGAGGTCGACTTTGCCTTTCATCCTCTTGGGGTCGATACATTAGGTACCAGATGCGTACTGAGGTCGATCTAATCGACTGGCCCCCTCCCCAAAACTTTCAGGCCTTGTGTGGACTTGTGACCAAAAGACGTTCCAACTGTGACCAACCTGTCTTTTATTTGGCTACAGTAGATTTGAGTGTATCATCCAAAGGTGTTTTGTTTTTCTTTTTAAAGAATAGCATGATTTGAGAGGAAATTTGACTGCTCTGTCTAGCGGAATGAGCAACCATGTGAAGGTTGGCTTGTTGTGATGAGCTATGTAGAGAGAGAGAGAATAGATGAGAGACTATAATTAAATTCTTTACTATGGTTTCAGCTGTATGTTAGAGTGGACACTAGGGAGATTTATGGTATGGATTTAATTTTACATGCACACATGCATACATGGACACACACACACACACACACACATGCATGTATGCGTGTGCACTCTCACTCCTATGGGCTCTCCCCTTTCTGTTCATCCCTTCATTCCTTTCTTTCTTTCTCCTCGCTCTCTCTGTTCCACTAAAGATAAAAGAATTGTGCTTGGATGAGTTAGTAAGGAATCAGTCTATCAAAGGAATGAAGATGCTTTGTATCTCATCACTGGCACTGAATCCACAAATCAATAAGAGTTTTAACTGGCCTACTACTTAACTGTACAGGCTTAAGGGGTTTGGCAGTTGAGGTCAAGTCACAGATCAAGGCATCTTTACAGTTGCTTTTTATTTATTAATTTCTTTAATTTGCTTCTTTGAATAGATAAAAACTGGACTCATTACTATCAACCTATTTGTGTATATATGTGGGTGTGTCGGTGAGATCTAAATTGAATTTAACAGTGTTTTAAATAAATGCCAAAATCATATTGGCTATTTATTAAAACGTACTATTTCTAAATTGAATTTGTATCTCACCTCCATAATGTCATATTCAATGTCTCCTATGACGTAGGAAAGAAAGGAAATGATTTCTATAAAAATCAATAACCTTGGTGCATATGGTAGAAATTAATGTATGATAGAGCATCTTCGGAATCACTAGAAATAGCAGCAAAATAGCTTTGAAATTGCACTCTTGCTGTTTTCTAAAAGAAAGCAAGACATTGTATAGTTTAATATTAGGTGTATTCTACCTGAGGAAAAGATGGGATGGTCATGCCTGGAATACTGGCTCAGCTCAGTTGAGGCATAAAAAAAGAAAAACAAGAATCATTGTCGTCGTCATTGCATCCTCATTGTTTCTATAATCATTTTCTCATGCACCGGAAAGTTAGTGTTAAAATAATTTTATCAAGGCAGAAATTTCTTTGGCCAAATGTCCTACCTGTAATTAACCCTTGTCTGTTTCGAAGCAGGGTAATAATTCTTCTGCGCTCTAATGAACAATGAACTACCCAAGCATGTTTTTGCAGAAGCCTGCTAACAAATGCTACTGTTTGTATGAATGGTGAAGGTTTGTTCCCAATCGGTTTGCATGCATCGAGACAGAAATACACACCTGCCCATGCATTCACTCACACACACACACACACACACACACACACACACTCTCTCTCTCTCTCTCTCTTGATAGGTTTCTTCTCATTTCTCTTTACCAATTTTGAGTTACAAGGCATTGGTCAACCCATGGCTGTAGTAGACGATAACCAGTGAACAGCATTTGAAGTAATCTCAATCTCGGACATGAAAGAATGGAATTATGAATTGATACATATGATTTCAGTAGAAAATCAATATCCTTAGGTACAAATAATTAACGTGCAAAACAATGAGGGAGCATCTACATGGTCACTCACTCTCTTAGAAATAGAAACCAAATTTCCTTCATCACACTCTGGAAGTTGTACATATATTGATATTGTGTCTGCAAATTAGATAGGATGGTTGTTGTTGGAAGGCTTTTGATAATAGTTTAGATTGCTTAGGGCTGGCCCTGACTCTAAATAGTTCTGTTTGAGAAAACTTGCAGTGTTCTTTGTGGAATAAATCAAACATTCTGCAGCTCTCTTCGACTATTCTCTTCTCTTTCAACTTGTGGAGAAGCATGGCTTTGATGAATTGTAAAGGATTTCTTTTGAAGCTGTTTGCAATATTCTTTCTCTGTTACTATAATTCATTTGTGCTACAACTTAGGGTTTATTCATATTCAAGATAGGCCTGTATCTGGCGGTATTTCAGAGACTTGGTCAAACATTTTCCCAATGGAGTAGGTGATATAAATGAAATAAAAAGCAGTTTTTTTTATGTTCACCTTGTTGGGCTCTGTTTGAATCAGCACATCTCAGTGGCAATTCCAGAATTCATTACTGGCTTTTACTGCTTCCAACCACTGGACCATAACCATAATTGGGCACCACTTTCAAGGGTATAGTTAATTATGTTTTAACCCCAGTTCTTGTGAACTGGTTTTTATATTATCAATATCAGAAGGATGAAAAGCAACACTGAGGTGGGCTGGATTTTAGCTGAACATAAAAAGAATGTAACCATGAGATATTTTGCCTGCCTGATGCTGCACAAATTTTGCCAGTCAACTATTTATATGTTTAAATTAAAATCTTGTTAACAATCTCATTATCAGAAGATGATAACTTGATTCTTCAGTACTTTAGTGAGTAACTGTTTCTTTATAGTTTCATGGAAGAATTTTTTTTATAAGCTGTATTCTAAACTCTGGTTTTGTGTATTAATAAATAGAAGCAAGCATGACAGCTATTTTAACAAATCCTTGAAATATTTCCATTTCAAATAAATTAAAACTCACAGGCTGTGTGTAAGTGTGTTAGAAACATAACAAAACGGTTAACATGACCTGTTTGTGTGTACATGTGTATTCATGTGTAATTGC
This sequence comes from Octopus bimaculoides, assembly GCF_001194135.2. Classification (NCBI taxonomy): domain Eukaryota; kingdom Metazoa; phylum Mollusca; class Cephalopoda; order Octopoda; family Octopodidae; genus Octopus; species Octopus bimaculoides. The sequence continues at coordinate 50,513,613 of NC_068994.1, read as the reverse complement.
TGCCTGTTAGTGTAATATTAAACTGATAGGAGAGGTAGGGATGTTCTACTTGCTGTTACGTCAAAATCTTTCTGAGATCATTTTTACCTTTGAGGAATTGATAAAGTAACGATCAGTGAGCACACACATGCATACATGCACAAAAGCCTTTTCTGAAAGAAAATTCTCGTTTTATGAAAAGAAATCAATATTATATTTGATCAATGCTATAATACAAGAGCTGCATTTGTGGTGAGGTAAATTCTTGATATGGTTTCAACCCACGGTTGCTCTCAGTTTCACTTGTTTGACAACTTGTTACTTATAGCCTTTGTGAAAAAGTATGATAGCCTCTTAATCTTTCTTTCATACCTAAAATATAGAGACAGTCATTAATAATTACTTTTATCTCTTGATAGTGTCAATTGTGGTTTTCAAATTTTAAAAAGTCTGTTGGACAAGCTTATATAAATATATTTGTAAAGTTGTGCAAATGTTTTTTGTATTTCATTCAGCATTGAGAAAGAAATATTTAATTTTGCTTTACTTGTGTATGTGTATTTTATGTAAGGCGCAGGTGTGGCTTGAAAGAAACGTGTGTGTGTGTGTGTGTGTTACTGTCTCTTCGCCTTGACATTGGGTGGTAGTTTTATATGATAGTTGCTATCATTTAAGTAGTGGCCTTCATTTCCAATCTTTCATCTAAATATGTCTGACCATAGGGAAATATTATCTTACTTGGAAATAAGGGTTAGTGACAGGAAAGGCTTCTGGCTGTAGATCTGCCTGAAAATATCTTATCTGACCCATGTGAGGATGGATGATAAGTGGACATTAAAAGGATGGTGACAGAGATGATGCACATGCACACATACGCATGCACATCTTGTTTTTCTCTCTCTCTTACGAGATACACTGATAAATAACTCAGTGAATTTGTCCCTTGGGAAATGCACAGAACATCTATTGAAATATAAAATGTTCAAATGTATATTTGTCAAGGTTGAATATGTATTTCAGTTTGAGGGTGGGGAATAGAAAAATCATATTGATTCTAGATGTTGTTTCCCTACCATCTTTTCTTCTTTTTTTTTGTCTCCTGATGGAAGCAAGTACTACAGGTTGACGTGAGCAGTGCTGCCATGTTTTGTCAAATTAACAATCATGTTTTGACTAAGTAAACAAAGACCTAGAATACTGGGTGAAAAATTCTATTTTTCTTTATGATACACCTTATAGATAATCAATTAATCAATAGTTTCTTTTATATATATATATATATATATATATATATAT
>NC_068994.1:50503320-50512022 GCF_001194135.2 Octopus bimaculoides | reverse complement strand
TATATATATATATATATATATATATATATATTTCTTTAAATGACTGTGTGTGCTTTGAGAGAGATTTTGGCTGCCATTGCTGGTAGATTGAGGAGTATCCGCATTGAAGTCATTTCTTGGTGGAGGCTGTTGTAAATATGAAAAAAAGAAGCATTGATTTTCAGAAAACCTACCAGTTTTGAGTTTCTTTGATAGTTCAAGCTTATGTTTTAAAGGCAAAAAAGAAAAAAAAACAATACATAATTCAGACCTTGTTGTATTTGGTTTGCAAGATTCTTGATGTGAATTCGTGTGTTGAAATAAATTTTGTTGTGTCTTGGGAGATTCATTATGTCAATAACAACAACAACACATGCACAGGTTCAGTTCCAGTTCTTTATTGTTAAATTGGTTAATCAATTGTTTTTTTTTAATGTGCAGATTAAATTGGCATAATGACTCTTCCCAAGACACAACAAAAATATAACTGAGAATTATTTTGGTGGGAAGCTGTATAGATAAGAATATACCTGTCACGTGTGTACATGCACACATGCCATCATAAATAAATGAAAGTCTCATATACCTCTCTTTTTTTATCTATCTCTCTGGTCTCTTACACACATGCATGTAAACATTCTTTAAAGAGGTGGAACAGAATTGCAAATTACTGGATAGGAGATTGTTCCCTGTTGTAGGTTTAGCGTGATAGATGAAGGTTTTAAAAGTTTCTTATATATAATCTGATCTCTATTTTCATTACTTTGCGTCTTATTTTACTGTATATTTAAAAAAAAAAAAATGTATGTGGTATTATTTTCTATTTCTTTGTGACTGCTGCTGTAAAAAAAAAAAAATTTAAAAAAAGGGGATGGTGTTGGAAGATGATGGAAAGTATTTACTAAATTTTAAAAAAAAAGGGATAAAGATAAAAACAATTAAAAAAATAACAACCCTGTCTGAGATCATCATCACTAAAAATATTGTCAAGTCTGTTACTGTCATTTCCTCCTTTTCAACCTTTTAGAAAACTGGACATCGTCAATAAATGGGAAGTCAGTGATGGGTATGTTGTTTGTTATCTATAATTCTCCATCGTCTGTCAGTGCTCTTTTCTTCGTGTGTTCATATTAATTTGTAACTGTACTGTGTTTATTTATTTATTTATTTGAATTTTTATTTCCTGTATAAAATTATTTGTGGCTTTGTAAGTCACTGTGTTTTTATATATATATATATATATATATATATATAATTAGATATTAGAGCCTCTTAGTTTGTCTCCCTTTATTTTTTGTCTTTTTTTTTCTATTTATTTAGAAGGCTTAGCTTTAAATACTTGTTAAATTGAAACATAAAAATATTACTATTACTTCTTAATTTGATTGTTAAACAATTTAAATATAAATTAAAAAAAAAAAAAGAGAGGGGGAGAAGTCCTTTGTGGTGGTTTGAACCAGTTTCAGATACCATTTTGGCTCTGATGTTTGATGTTAACTGTACAAAATCTAGTGAGAATTAAGAGATGTGAAGACAAAATGTTAACTGCATTGACATATTCATGTAAAGGAATCTAATCAAAAGACCCAGCTTTCCACAATATAAGGACTAATACAATTTGTAGAGCCATTGGACTACATACTCTATGCTGTTTGGATGCACACCTTTACATCCTCTGTTCAGGTACAGTTTGGATTCATTTTGGGGTTGATGCAATCGAATGTATTGCTGAAGGTAGTGCCTCGGCACAGCTGCAGTCCAGTGAAACTGGTAATAATAGTAATAATAACAATAATAATTATCATCATCATCATCATCATCATCATCATCATCATCATCATTATTATTATTATTATTATAACACTCTAACCAGTAGGATCCATGGCCTTGTGGTTAAGGTGTTGTGCTCATGATCGCAAGATCCTAGTTTCGGTTCCTAGACTGGGTGGTGCATTATGTTCTTGAGCAAAACATTTCATCTCACCTTGCTCTGCAATCACTCTGACACCTGACACGCCATGCACTTGGTCAGGGAACATTGATTTGATGAAGGTAGTGAGCTAATGGACAGCACATAATACATTTGATCCCTATAAACAAATCCTTTGTGCAGGTCGATCAGCAAAAGCTGAACGCTCATATGTCATCTTCAATGGCAGAATCCCTCATCACCACCACCACCATCATTATTATTATTATTTCAGATTTTTGCACAAGACTAGCAATTTTGAGGGGCAGGAGCTGGTCGATTACATTGACCTTTATTTCATCAACCCTGCAAGGTTGAAAGGCAAAGTTGACCACGGCGAGATTTGAACAGTGAATGTAAAGAGCTGAAGGAAATACCACAAAGTATATTGTCCAACACAATAACAATTCCGTCAGCTTGCCACCTTAATAATAAAATATTCTAATTTTGGTGCAGTGCCAGTCATTTTGAGAAGGGGAGACAAATCAATTACATTGACCCCCAGCTCTTGACTAGTACTCGTTTTATTGAACCGGAAAGGATGAAAGGCAAAGTTGACATTGGTGAGATTTGAACTCAGAATCTAGAGAATCGGAAGAAATATCACTAAATGTTTTATTCAATGTGCCAACAGTTCTGCTTTGATAATAATAGCAGGGAGAATGATAAAATACTCCTTTACTTGTTTCAGTCATTTGACTGTGGCCATGCTGGAGCACCGCCTTTAGTTGAAGAAATCGACCCCAGGACTTATTCTTCGTAAGCCTAGCACTTATTCTATTGGTCTCTTTTGCCGAACCGCTAAGTTACGGGGACGTAAACACACCAGCATTGGTTGTCAAGCGATGTTGGGGAACAGATACAGATACACACACACACACACACACACACATATACATATATACGACTGGCTTCTTTCAGTTTCCGTCTGCCAAATTCACTCACAAGGCTTTGGTCAGTCCGAGGCTATAGTAGAAGACACTTGCCCAAGGTGCCACGCAGTGGGACTGAACCCAGAACCATGTGGTTGGTAAGCAAGCTACTTACCACACAGCCACTAAGTAAAAATATATGATAACAACTAACAGTTAATAATCTGTTGCTCCATTTTCACTGCCTGCTATTCCTGGGAGGGTCATAGGTGTAGATTTCTCAAGTGACACCTCCATAGTGGGGTTCTATCAAAAGCAACTGTCATTAAATCATGCTGCTGGATTCCTAATTGTGACCAACTGTGTCTGTGGATATAATCTAACCATTTCACTTGTGGTCTACCCTTAGGCCTCCTGCCTGCAATAATTAATTTTGAAATTAAAATCATTGGTTGTATTGGGAGAAGTGACCCACTAACAGTAATAACTGCACTAGACTAAATTCTGTCATACTTGACCTTGTCCATCCTATAATTGTTTAGGCCTCAAGCTTGTAAAACTGCTGCTGCATATCGTAAACTTCATCCAAAGAATGGCTACTCAACTGACTAGTATAAAGTCTCTCACAGACATGTTCCAGCATCTGGCCCACTGTGCTGTCTACTCTTTCTGATTGTTTTTTTTTTCTACCTATAGTAATGGCTTCTGTTCCTTGGAACTAGTCTCATGCCACCTCAACTGAGGCACTTTTTGCCTCATTTCTCTCTCTCTTGATTTCATCACCCATTCTGTCACTGTATGTGGTGGAGAAGGGGGCTTGTGCTAATCTCTGGAGTGCCTATGAAGGCCGTGTGTACTGCCCTTTTTTACACACCCTGCAAAAATTAAAAAAGAAAACCGGATCTAGAAGGCCTTCATGAAATGTTTTCAAGCTGTGGTCACCATCCTCTTGTCTTCATTTTCAAGCACTGGAATATGTTATCTGTTGTGTCATTCCTATATAAGAGAGTTTGGTGTAATTTGAGGAAGACTTCGCTTTTATTTCATGTTGGTTGAGTGGCTGTGTAGAGGATTCCTTGTTGGCTTGAGTCCATATGGTATTGATGTCATGGACCAGGATATCCTAACTCATGTTTCATTCACTCTACCAAGTTCTGTTTTATAACACAAGTGCCATCAAAGCTACAGCTTATCTCTGTAAGCAGCAGGATCACTGTACAACTAATTAGCATTAATTTGCATTTGCATTACTACCCTCTTGAATCAGCCATTTCGTATACAGCATAGAGAGAATGTGGTACTAGCCGGAAGCAAATGGCATTAATTAATTAACTAATGAAAGATGCATCTAATTAGGCAAAGTTGAAAAGCATTGATTCTATTTGTGTAATAAAATGTTGAGGAGGTTAATTTTAAAATTTTACATCAATATCATTTTGTTGAATTTTGCCAAAGTATTTACAGATCTGCTGTAATTTTTGAACTGACAAATATAGACTTTGATAACAAGGATACTGTAGCATAACTATTACATCTAATACTGTTCAGGTTTTTCATATAAAAGCAAGTGAATGCACAGAAAATAGAGCTCAATACCAGGCGCAAATTATGAGGAAGCTCACCATATATAATATATACATGCACACGCGCATTTATATATATATATGTATATATATTGTTTCGATATCTCAAGTTATAATAAAAATTTAACATTAAGCTGAAAAATTATTCAGTACTTTTTTTTTTGTAGAGTACACTTTTTAGACTTTTACAAGTAGTCACTAACCTCATGGACTTCACAGTTTTGGATTGTCTAATGAATGCTAGCTTGCCAAAACGTCAAAGCCATTGTCATCCTCCTTGTATGTATATATGTGTGTGTGTTTTTTTACTGATATTTATTGGTAAAACTTGTACACACTACCAGTGAGGAAACTGATGCAATGGTGCATTTGTACAAAGACTCTTTTGGTGTTTAACTTTGCCCGGGTTGCAAAGACACACAGTTGTCACTCTTGTCATTGGAAATGCAATGAATCTGTGATTAGCCCGGTGGAAGTTTTTAACCAGTGAAACTTATGGGTCATAAAATGCATGATATAAATATGTCAGTTAGTTGAGAAAATTTAATTGGGAAATTTTTCTTTACTTCTTTTATTAATGCGTTGAAGTTTAAAACAAAAAATCCACTTGGGCAATTCCATAATTAATTAGAACTCAATGTTAATTGAAGAAATTTTTTTAAAAAAACTGAACTGTCAGTTCTGAAATGCAAACTTTAATATTAAAGATATTCCTTTTGAATTACAAACCTGACTTGCCACCCTCTTTATTCAACTACTCCTCTCATAAAGAGGGGTTACTCTTTTCTATCCCCTGCCATCAAGCCTTTGGTTTTTAGCAAGTTTTGTGATTGATATTGTATCTTTTGTGACAATGCTTGATGTGGTTAGAAAAAAAAAAGATCTTCAATTTATGTGGTCGTCATTTTTGTCAATTGCAAGTAAAGTTTTTCCTACCTCAATTTCTGTAGTAGTTGTAGAAACCAAACAAAAAAAAAAAAGAAAAAGAAAAAAGTGATCAGTGACGTCTTTTGAATCCTTTGTATATAAAATAAGCTACAAAAATTGCTTTTCAGTTGCTTTTTACCTTCACCACTCGTTTTTTTTTTCTCCCCTTTTATTTTCAACCACTTTATATGTAATGTAGTTGTATTAGTGAATTACTGTAAGTTCTTTTTACTGATCTAAATTTATCATGTCTTACACATGCGTCTCACTACTATGCATCGCCCACCATCACGCTTTTAAGCCAACACTCAAACACAGGTTCTCATATACACTTGAACATCACATACTCATACTAATTCTGACACTTGTATGGGCACACATACTCATACCAAAATTTCTGCTCTTGCAGACACAAACAGTCATGAAAACACAGTGGGGTTCAACTTCCACATGTAGAGCATACAGACAGATGACAAGACACTAACAGACAAACCTGCTCTCCCATACACCCACTCACTCTTTCAATAGAAACACACCCAGGCAATTTTCTTCCTTTTTCTCCCTACTATTAGCCACTTCACTGGTTTTTCTTAGTTTCTTTCAATTTTCATATAATACTTGGAAGCTGTGACATTTGAAATTAGTCTTTCCTCTACTGCATGAACCACTCCCTTTCTCTGTCTCTCCCTTTCTCTGTCTCTCTCTCTCTCTCTTTCTTTCTTTCCCCCAAGAACTTACTGCTATACCACACTACCCAGCCACCATAAAATGATGAAAGTCTTTGGACAAGAGAACAATTAGCTGCAACAAGATGCAGGAATGATGATGGTGATGATAAAGGAGGATGTACAATCAGATAACATAACTGAGTGTCTGCTTGCTTATATTTATACAAGCAGAAATTTGTAAATAGTTTTGGTGTGAAAATTCTTGTAATAACATCAGCAACATGAAAAAGGAACCTTCTGATTGCCAGTCTCCTTCCTTTCTCCTAATTCCATGAGCAGATTTCTTCACCTACATCATTCCATTTCTCAGTTAATGATAGATGGTTCATAATGGAGGGTGCCAGGGATTTTGGTACAGTTCTTCATTGCTGTAGATTAAACTGTTCCTGTCCAGTGTTTTTGACAACAATTTTTTTAAATTGTATAGCATTTCCTATTCCAATTCTTAGAATATTTACATTGTCTATGTCTATTCTGGCATTTTAGGATGGGTGTATGTATTGCTCAACCCATCTCAGCATAGAGATCAAACACATTGATAATGATGTTGGTGGTGTGTTGCTCTGGATCAATAGCAGTATTTGGTTGCTATTTGTAACAGGTGAAGCAGCTAACTAGAACCTCTTTAATTGGCTCAGTTTACTTATAATGAATAAGTCTGTTAACATACTGAGGAATGATATAAATATTGGTTTCACATTTTGGCACAAGGCCAGCAATTCCAGGGAGTGGTTAAGTCAAAAGTTCACCCAAGAGTATTGATCATGGTAAATTTATGTTTCAGTCTTCAGAGTTAAGCACTGAGAAATGGAGTTCGCTCGTGGTTTCATATCACTATCTCCCTTTATAAAACTACACACATAAAATGAACACACAAATGTATGTATGCTAATGTATGCATACATATACTTAACTGTATTTGGCAGTATAAAATATTCACAGGCATATTTGACTCACCCCAGCACATATTCTAGACAAAAAAAAATAGCTTTTGTGCATTAACTCTTATGGGAGTCCCAGCTTTGCATAAAGAGTTGTGGTAGGGTGGGGCTTATATTTTGAGACATTTTAGGGGAGGAAAGGTGTATCTTATATGCCTTCAAATATGGTACTCATATGTCTTGGAGAGGAAAGACATAAATAGCATTTCCATGAAAATGTTATTAGGGCTCTTTTGAATTGTCAAAAAGGAAATTCTCAAAAGCACCATGATCACCCTCCTCATCATGAAAGGTGTTAAATACCAAGACAGCTGACCACTTAGGTAAACATATGACTTTACAGTTTCACAATAGGGAGTTCAAATCTTAGTGAAATCAAATAAAATTATTTTATTACATTTGCAGAATGTATTTTCTCCTCTGTTATACCTACTTCAGACATTGTTCTGTGTGTACTGGAAAATAGCAGGTTACAATCTTGGCCATCCAATTTCTACAATTCTTTAATATGACAAATGGATGAATGCCATGCAGTCCCATTGCCAATCCCCTTAAACATGTCCGAGTCCTCGTGGGTGTATGTGGGCCCATCAATTAATTTCATTTAAAGGAACTAAACTTCGTAGGAACTTAACTTTGGTTTTGGAATGAAATGAAATAATAAATTAAATAGTATTTCCTCCTCACCTCCTAATAACATTTTATTCAATTTCTTTCTAATCTTCTTGTTTTGTTATGTAATTTCTGAGTATTTCTGAAATTTTAAGAATTTCCAGAATATTTCTCCAGATTATCTCCAAATTTTACTTCCTGCTATAATCTTTATTCAAAACAAAATTGAAATTATGTCCGTAAATTATTTCATTTACATTATATATATATATATATATATATATATAAACCACTTAGATTTTTGCTAGTTGTGAAATTTTCTGCAGGCTGTTGTGAAAATTTCAGCTGAGGCCATACGTACATTCACACACATATACATGTGTGTGTTTGTACACAAACATCTATGTACACGCAAACACGCTCAAGCGTATACTTATTTTTTTTTAATTTCTATTAATTTCCAATTAAAGTTTTACCATTTTCTGTACCAGGTGTTGTTGCTGTTTTGAATAGAGACAGCCAAAAATATTACCTTTTTATGTTATTATTACTGTTGTTTATTTATTTATTTATTTTTTAATGAAAGCCAAAGATAGTTAATAGATAATTAAATTTCAAAAGCTTCAAATATTTGATAAAAAAGTTGTTGTCTGTTCTCTCAGAGTGTTCTATTTTGTAATAAACTCATATTGATAACCAGATCATTGGAAATTAATTAAGAAATAATAAATTTTTTACAATTATTATTATTATTATTATTATTATTATTATTATTATTATTATTATTATTATTACAGTTGCTTTTTTTATATTTTAATCTTTTTATAAAATAATTGAGTTTTGCAGTTTTGAGCTGAAGATATAATCTTGAAAAACAGCTTAATTGGAATATAGTTCTTTTAATCGCAACAGATAGTGTTTAGTGCATCTTCTGCTGTATTTTAGCAATGTGCTGCACTGTTTTTTAAGGCTGGTTATACAATTAAAATTTTTTTTTTCCAAAACACCTGGTCTTGTTTCTTTAAGGCTTCTTCGATGTTTACTCTTCTGTTCTCTCTCTCTTTCTCTCTCTTTCTCTCTCTCTCTCTCTC
>NC_068994.1:50501226-50502687 GCF_001194135.2 Octopus bimaculoides | reverse complement strand
ATCCTTCTCTCTGTCTGATGTTGCTGAAAAGAGCTGAATGCGGATATAGATGAAGAGGAATGACCAACGGACTTAGTTATGGATTCCATTGGTTATTTACAGGAATAGAAGGAAGAGGAGTACTGGTTCCTTTGTCAGTCAGAGTGGCCTGGTGGGCTGAAGCATAGAGCTAGGAACAAAAGAACGATCCAGGTTGAAATCCTGCTGGAGACAGGATCTTGGAAAGCAGAGTCATGACCCGGGTGGGCCTTGTTCTTGTAGAGTGTCGGGTATAAGGGCCAAAACACTTGTCAGATGGGAGTTCTTCCTTTGAAGATCTGTCCTGCTATGCACTTGCCTTGTGGCAAGTTTCTGTTATTTTTTGGCCTTCGTAGCTGGACTGAAGTGTTCGTGTCACTTAGTTTTTGTTTAAAATAAAGAAAGCTTGAATTTCTAAATTCCCCGTACTAGTTATACTGTTTAGTTTCATCCATTGTGTGTATGCATGCACGCATGCTCATACGCACACACATCTGTGATGTTATACGTGAGTATATGTGTGGTCATGTGCTTTGGAATCCCATGTTCTGGCTTCCATTGCACTGGGTGGTGATACTTTAACCATTTTCCTCCATAGCCTCAGGTTGGTCAAAACTGTGACAGTGAAACTTGGTTGTCAGAAACTGTGCAGATGCGTGTGTGTATACATTTTAAACTGGCACTTCCTTAGTTTCAACGATCAATGAGGGTTCCACTTGATCCGATCAGTGGAACAGTCTTCTCATGAAATTAATGTGTGTGTGGTTAAGCCCTCCATAAACATGCATACCCTTAGAGTAGTTCTCAGAGAGATTCAGTGTGACATAGAATGTGACAGGTTGGCCTTTTGAAAATACTGGTACTACTTGCTTCTGCTGGCTTAGTAGGACTGGAGCAATACAAAATGAAGTGTTGTTTTGCTCATGGATACACTGTGCTACCAGAAATTGAACTCCTGACCTTGCATTCAGAAGCCAAATATACTTACTAATCCATTGATATGATATTTATCATAGGAATCCACAATAATTTAAAAGAAAGCAGTGTAGCCTACAAAGTGTGTGTGTGTGTGTTTAAATTTTATTGCATTCGTATATGGCTAGATGTAACAACTTGGGCCTTGTCATAGACATATTTCATTTGTGTAAATAAACTAAATATTTAGTTTATTTATTGTATAAAATATTTACATTTATTGTGTAAATTGCAAGCAACAAGAGAACAACAACAACAACCCTAACAGGAATACCATTGTAAGAAATTATCTTTTAATGCATACTTGTTTGCACTCTTGTTTCCGGTGTAAAATTTTTTTTTTTGTTTTTCGCTTTCCCCCCCTCTTTTCCTGGTTGTGTTATGCCAGTCTCCGGTGTGGTTTCTTCACAAAGTATTGCATAAATAAATAAATAAATGATAATAATACAAAACTGACAAAAAAAAAAA
>NC_068994.1:50493037-50501017 GCF_001194135.2 Octopus bimaculoides | reverse complement strand
TTGCCCCTGACTCTGTCTCTTTTTATATTCTGTTTAATAACCTCTGTTTCTATATCTCTTACACTCTATTTTAATTTCTTTTTTTTTGTTTCAATATATGTATTAGTACCTTATTCTTGTCTCCTTTCTCTCATTTTCTACCGTCTTTGATGCCCTTCTCTCTTTCTCTCCTTTTTTTTCTTCTTCTATTATATATATATATATATATATATTAAAAAAACCCAAAAACTGAAAACAATAAACCATTTCTGTTTGTGTCTATATATGAATATATTTATTTCTGTCTCCTTATTTTTCTTCCTCTGTCTCTCCTCTTGTCCCACCTTTGGACAATAAACTGTTGTGCTGATTGGTGCTTGTTGCTCAGATTTATTTTGTAAGTTGGAACAGTTATAAGCTCTTCAGTAATCATCAAAGCTAACCGTTTCATTTTGTTGTTTAATTTTTTTTCCTTGCATTTCTCAGTTTTATGTTGCCGTTGTAATTTTTCTTTTCCATCTTCCGCTGTTTTGGTGCTTTTTTCTTCTTTTCTTTATTTTTCTTTATCTGACTGACTCGTTTCAAAAAGAAACACTTTTTTTCTCTTTCTTTCCTTATTTTATTTATTACATTTTAGCTGTGGTTCAGTGATGAAAATGTGTTACTTAATGCAATATATCTGTTGACAAATTTTTGTAGTGCAGATGATTCTCATTATTAATTAGTTTGATAGTATTTCCACATCGTTTAACCCTTTAGCATTCAAATCACTCTGTCAAATGTAATGCTTATTGATTTGTACTGCTTTGAATTAGTCATACATTGTCTCATACCTTCAAGACTTCAGTTATGAGATTGCTTTATTTCTAGAATGTCCTTGTAGGGTAGGTGTGAGAGGTCAGAGTTAAACATAAAACAGAATATTTGGGGCTGGATATGGCCCGTTTAAATGCTAAAGGGTTAAAGACAGCAAACATTTGAATATAAATTTGTGCGTACACATGGTGTTAAGCAGTTGAAATCTGCATTCACCCATGAACATTGGCACGCATCATTCTTCTAAGTCCATTTTTCCATGCTGGCAGTTGTTACTATTCACCACGGTTTATTTTTCTTCTTCTTGTCATCGTTACCTGGCACACAGAATTATGCATGCAGAACAACAACAGAGAACAATTGGCCAGATCTGTTGTGCATGTCCTGCAGTGTGGACTGGGTGCATGATATTGTGTGCCACCATCACTAGAATGATTGTCTGCAACTTGACTGAAGTGACCTCCTCTATATTAATTAGCTGTTTGTAGTTACTGCCTTCCTAGACGGGCTGCCTTCAATGAGGCTTGCAGAGTCCATCCCGCTTTCATACGTTCCATTTTTGACATGGTTCCTATAACTAGATGCTTTTCCTATCACCAACAACTATACAGTATACAGTGGGGCATTATGTTGTGCCACCAACTTTTGAGAGGTTTCATACATGACTAAATAGTTTCGCTCTACCCTCTTTCAGTTTTCATTCAAAGTTACTATCATTGATGTGTAGCCTTTGTGTGTTGCGTCTACTTTCCTGCCTTCATTTCTCAGTTTTCACTATTGTTACAGCTGGATGTACTTCATATCACTAACAGCTCTATTGTGGATGAAACACATACCAAAATCTTTAAATCAGTTCAGTTCATTTTATCTTTTGTTTTGTTTTTTTTTTGTTTTAAATATAATGTAGGAAATTTTAATAAAGTGAATTGCTATAAATGGGCTTCTCTATCATAACAGTAATAAGCAGACATAATTGAAATTTGCTTTGTAAAATCAGTTGTAATGATAGCAAGATGGTAAGAGTTTGCAGAGAATTTACGAATATTGTTTTTGTTTTTTAAATGTGGTATGTGTAGGTGGACATGTTGATTTTGGTGGCATGTTTTGTGCTAATAATAATAATAATAACAACAACAACTTTAACAAAATATTAATCCTTCTTAACACCCACTACATTCCAGTATAACATAAATTTGTGTGAAGTTTTGAAGGCCTTTGTTAATTCCTTTGGAAATGCCCTTTTTTTCTTTCTCTCTCCAAAATAGCATGTGATTGGGATGTCTTTGCTTAAAAGATAATAATAAACAACATTAATTAAGACGTGTTTGTGTTCTTCCTAGTCAGAATTATGAAACTTGATAATTTCATAACGGAATGGTTGCTGTGATATGGTTCACTTATGAGTCATGCATCTGTCTGTGAAGTAGGATTAGGTAGGACCTGTTTGTCAGCTGGTTATGAAGCAGAATCATGTGCTTTGCCTATGGCTGCAATAATAGGTGCCATTCATTTTAAGTCTTGTGTAAACTCTTCACATTGATTTTGGGATGGAACCAGTTTGACAGCCAGGCAAACTGAAGCAGTTTAAGGTGCCTGGCCTGGAGGTTTAACCCAATGGCTGTGGTGGTAGGTTCTGAATTTTTGATGATCAGGTATGTAATTTGTAGTGTAGTCCTTCAATATTATCAGTTGTCGTTGTTGTATACTCTCCCCAAAATAAAGAATAAAAATATCTCTAAAAAGAAGACTAATTTTCTGACGCACTTCTGTATATGTTCAAAAGTTATTGGTTAGCCTCATGCCAATTCTGATAGAGTAAGCATTCTTGTCATGACACGAGCAGGCATCAATGAAAGGCATTCCAGCCATGACCATCTCATCTTTTTGTTCAGACATAGTGCATCTAAAGCCACATTATTTAATGTGATCTTCCTTTTGATAAGACAGTGGGTTATGATTTGTAGTGGATTTAGCTGCTTTGTTATCTTTCACACAAAAGAATGAGGTTTGTTCATGTGACCTGAAGAAAAGACGTATCTCTCTCCATTTGCAAAATGGTTCTGGGCCATTCACTAGTGTCTAATGAAAGATATTCTCTTTTCTTGCAGCACTCTATCATGCCCCATTTTTTATCATCGACTAGATTTTTACCATTGCTGATCACCGGTAGTCTTCTTGGTTATAAATGATATTGTTTTCAACTTTATCATCAACAAACCATGAATGGTTTCTCCTTGCAAGGCGTGTGTGTGTGTTTAATTTCAATTGTCTTAATATTTTCAGAATCTTTATTTTATATATTTCTTTCTTGTAGCTTAGTTTGTGTTTTATTATTATATCATGAGCATTTCCTGGCATAATTATTGCAACTGTTTTATCAATGTTTGCTCTGAATTAGTTTTTTAAAAAATGCCCTACACTATATATGTGTGGATATGTGAGTGTATAAACTATTATAAAGTAAACATACAAGTTACAGCTAATATATGCATCTGACAAAGAGGTGGCGAAGTATTTCTGTAAAAATAACTTGATAATATGAAGAACTTTGGTATGATAAATATTACTGTGTGTATCAGAGAGAGAGAGAGAGGGTATAAGTGGTTGAGATGCTTGCTTTCCAACCATGTGGTCTTGGGTTCAGTCCTGCTGCACTGCACCTTGCCAATGGATCTGATAAATGGAAATTGAAAGAAGCTTGTGTGTGTATGTGTGTGTACCTTTTCTGGACATCTTGTGATGGTTGTAAATGAGCATTACTGTCATGCAGCTGTGAGAATCATGTCTAGCTATGGGGAAATATTACTTTTTTTTTAGAAACAAGTGGGGACTGGCAACAGGTAAAGATATAACTAGTGGTACATTGTTTAAGTTGTTGCATGGCTTTTGTCATTCTCAAAGATTCATCTGTTTTTAGTGGAACACCCTCAGTATAATACTAGCTGTACATTGTCGAAATGTAATTGTAAGAAAGAAACTGAAAGAAGCCTGCCATGTGTAGAGAGGGATGTGTGTATGCGGTGAGGAGGTTGTTTCTTCTTGTCTTGACATTCTACAATAGTTGTAAACAAGAGTCACTGCCATGCAAGCAGTGTTCATCTTTTGGTCATCTGTGGAAATATGTCTGGCCATAGGAAAATATCAACTGGTTTTGAAACAAGTGAGTGTTGGTGACTGGAAAGGCATCCTTCCATAGAAAACCTGCTCCACTGAATCTGAATTCCATCTGACCCTTGGAAGCATGGAAAATTGGACATTAAAAATGATGGCGATGATGAGCAAAGATTATTTGTTTTTGTTGTTTTATTTTGTTGAGTTCCCTGTGCATTGTTTAGTTTGGGTATTTGCTACGTTTGTTTATTCCCTTGGTGAGTCTTTTTTTTGTCAACACATGTATTTCTTTCAGGTTAAAGAAAAGAGTGCACGAGTGCTTGGTAATAAGGTCTCCATGAGTGGAAGATATTAAATTTAAAATCTCATTTTGTATTATTTCATTGTTTTATGTTCTCGTTATTTTCTTTCTGCTACTTTCTTAACAAAATCTTCTGTTTGCATGCAAACTCATTTGTATTAATATTGAAGAAGAAAAAAAAAAGTGAAAAATACTCTTTTCTGTTTTTTTTTTCTTTCTTTTTACTCCCTTCATTTTCAATTGAAAATACATAAATTAACCTTATGAATCATGTCACATTATGTAACAGCTGTTGTATATTCTAAAGTTAAGCATAATAAAAAGGGCAGGGAGAAATTCTCCTGCAATGTGGTGAAAGGAGCTTGTGGGAGAGCAATTGAGAGAGAGAGAGAGAACGAAGGAGTGCTGATACAGTGGATCGATATATGGGTTAGGCTGGGTTGAGTGGTGGTGGTGGGGGGATAAGTTGTGGTAAAACGACTATATACAGTTGATTGGTAAGGTGAATGTGACATTGTTAGTTCAGGCACAAAAGAGGTATGTGTAAACAGGAGAGAATTGCGTTCTCATTAAAAAATAAGAGAAATGAAAGAAAGCAAAATATATATATATATATATATATATATATATATAATGAAAATGTGAAATAGAAAAAAAATTCTACTAAAGATGAATGAAGTTGTTGGGTTAAAGATTTTCAACATTTCAATAGCTTAATGTTATTTAATTGTATCAGCTTGTTATATGTTGATTATTATTACTATTAAACCTTAAGGCAATGCACTGGCAGAATCGTTAGCAATGTATCTTCCAGTTTTATGATCTCCATTCAAATTGAGGGTAATTAGCAAATCTGAGCATGGCAGCATTTGAATTGCAAAAAAATAAAATCAAGACTATTTTAATGACCATTGGTACCTAACTTTGATACCTTAGAGACTGTCTAAAGCAGTGTTTCTCAATCACTTTTTGCCTATAGACCCCTTTGATTCCTATTTTGGACCCCTATAGTCGTTCAATATTTTTTAAAATCCTGTTATATTTTTGTAATAAAATATAAGGAATTGTATTAAAAAATTAAAATATCTTGTGCATTGTAGAAGTCTACCCGATTCATTGCATGTTAATTTTCACAGCGAAATCTTATGTGGACCCTAGTTAAGGACCACTGGTCTAAAGGGACTTTTCCCATTCATTAGAGCAGTTGTTTTGCTCTAAACACTAACAAACTATTTAATGTTTAGCCCTTAAAGGAACAAAGAAAATCACTAAGGTTAAACCTGCATGCTTTTGGGGATAAGCAGAAGAGAAGGAAAAGACAGGAAAGCTGTTTTATCTACTTTTACAAAGTGTTGAAACAAGTCCACCCTGACACCAGTACCTTCAGTAAAGCTATGTCTATCATGAACAGTTTTGTCGATGTTTTTTGAAAAAATAGCTTGAGTCTAGACATTAGGCTCACTACAACAAACGTTCGTCCTTCAGTAGCCGTGAAGTAACGACTGCTGGCTGTCTTCTCCTTTCTGGTGAATTAGCCAAACACACCATATCTGTAGGTACCAAGACTGTCGCCAAATACACCAGCAGTTAGTTACTAATGCTTGTTTTAGGTGAACCAAGAGTGTTTTATTCTTCAGTTTCTTATACATTGGAGGGGACAGATTTCAAGTAGACATGTAGACTACCAAATACATGCCATTCACAAGGTTCAAAGAAGCCAAAACATGAGGTCTTCGTGGGTCACTGCTGGGATGATGATCATTAACCTCTGGTGTATATTGTGTTTTTAACACAGCATGTTTCTGAAGAGATTTTCTCTCTCACAAAATCACAGCATCATGTCTATCAGCAGTGTATATATCTATATACACACATTAAATATGATACAGAGATGAGTTTTTTGTTATTGTTGGTGCATATGCCAGTTTAATATACACACTTCAGTAACAAAACACTTTATGAAGCTGAAAACAAAAAGAAAATGGGGCATTAGGCATGTCTTGATCCTGCTGGTTTTAAGTTAGCATGTGTGTGTGTGCATGCACACACCACACCAATACACATTGCACCCCACACAGATGTGCATTTGTATAGTTATGAAAAGAGTTTGCCAAAGGTTTTGTTCTATACAGTATTTAATGATAAATAAGGAAGCCCCACTGTACACACACTGTATCCAAAACCGAGCAATTGTTCTGGCAAAAGCCAACAGCTGGCTGGATATAAATGCATTAAAATAAGGAAAGTAAGTCTGTCTATGCAACCTGCCTTTGTGTGATTTGTACATGGTGGCAAGTAGGCCATTGTGTCTCATCTTAGCGTCTTTAGCTTACAAATACACCTTTGTGAAAATGTACTGCCCCCTCTTGCTCATGTCTGGTTGTCACAGGCGAGACATCATGGTTGAACTAGTTTATCTCCTAGCTGCTTGTATTATAGCTTTAATCACAGCTATGGAAACTAGATATTAAAGTCAGATGGTTTCACTGAGAATTGAACTTGCACTGTATCATTGGATTTGCTGTTATCTTATCATCTCACAGTTAGAGCTTCTCAGCACCAGCAAGAGAAAGAACCTCCATGCTGTTGTTTTGAGCTGCTGGAAATCACAACCCTAACCTCTTTTCAAATCATGCTCTGATGTTTTAACAAAAGAAGGAAAGTTTACGTAATGTAGTTCTTGGTAAATTGACTGAACAACAAATAGCTATAATGTTTTTTTGTTTTTTTTAGTTTATTTTATTGTCATAGATTTGATGGATAAACTAAAATACAAATAATGCTGGAGTCTCAGAGCTAATGATAAGAGAGCATGCTTGTAGTTGTCTGACCATATTAGAAATAATGGTCAAATTTTATCCCCAACCACTCCTTTTCGCCTGTTTTGACGGAATGGACACATTATGTAATCCTAGATATACTGTCTGAAAAAAGAAAATAATATAAAATAGAAAGATCACAGCTGGGACATCTTTGATCAAAGGGCTGCTAGATTAGAGCTGACAGCAATAAATAACTTGAACTCCTGCATACCACCTACTTTTGTTCACATGACTCTCCCTATTGTCTCTTTGGAAAGTTGCACTCCGTCAATGCAGACACAATGACTATTCACACGCCAGCTGCTGCTTTATCTTTATCATTGCTGCACATTCTTCTTGCCTACCTCTCTTTGCTCCTCCTGTTCTCTCTCTCCACATGCACTCCTCTTGCATTCATCTCACTTTGTCTGTGGACACTCTCTTGTTGCATTTACCTTACCCTCATCTCTCTTGTCTCTTACTTTCTCGCATATCTCTATTCCCCATCTCTCTCTCTCTCTAACTACGATCTTGCCTCTCCTCTTCTTCTCACTATCTCTTCCATTTTATTCTGTATTTACCCTGCCCTGATCCACACTGCCTATCCAATACACACACACACACACACACACACACACACTGTTTATTTTTCCTCTCTCTTGTGTAAACAATGTGTTACTATCATAATCTTTGATCTAACCAACTTCAAAACAGTATAAAGATATCCAAAACAAAAACAGCTCAACTGTTTCTCACCTAATTTACATAATTCTCTCAGTGGAAATGAGTAAATATTATACTCTCTTTCTCTCTCTCACTCTAGTTTCCTTCATCTTTTGCTTTGTCTTTCTTTCACTCTTCTATGAGACACCATACTTGTGTGCCATTGACATTATAATTATTGTTAGATATGGTGGTAGATTGGACAAAAAGGTAACAGCATTGGTGAAAACATCTTGCTGTATTCAAATA
>NC_068994.1:50488238-50492970 GCF_001194135.2 Octopus bimaculoides | reverse complement strand
GTGTGAAATTTCATCAGGTTTGACTTTGCCTTTTGCTGTTCCTGGATTGATAAAACTAATTTCTGTTAACTACTGGACGTGATCTCCAAAATGTTTAGACTTCGGCCAAGTACAAATATAACATCGGGGTGCCTAGCATCTGGAGTATAGTCAGGTACATGGCAGTCTATGGATTATTGAATTCCATTGAACTCTAGTGGTGGACAAGTGTGTTGCTGTTCTTGGAAAGATTTAACACTTCAACATAAATTGACTGAACTGTTTATTCTGAAATGCCTTCAGTCTAGAAGCTATGGGCGACTATGTTGTACATTGATGTATCTCTAAACTTTCTAAATGGAAGTTTAGTCCTTCGTTCTTTCAGGATCGATAAAATAAGCACCAATTGAGTACTGAAGTTAATATTATATTATCAACTATATCCTTGCTCTGAATTCAAGGCTTTTCAGAAACAGTGGTGTTTGTTGTGGTTGAGATGGTCACAGCAAGTACCCAGTCAATACTCAGCCTTGTTCCCTTTCACCACGATTAACATGTTTCAGTGTTCCTCTTGCTTTAAAAGTAATTTTCTGAATGATGGCACAATGATCTGTGTAATTATTCTGAGATACAACAGCACAGTGGGGAAATGTAGTGTAAGTGAAGGAAATTGCTAAAAGCAGAAAATATATGTGGGTAAAATAGTTGAACAAAATATTGGTTTCAAATTTTTGCACAAGGCCAGCAAGTTTGAGAAAGGAAATAAGTTGATTACATTGACCCTTGTCCTCTACTGGTACTATTTTATCGACCCGGAAAAGGTGAAAGGTCAAGTTGACCTCGGCGGAATTTTAGCATAAATGGAAAGATGGATGAAATTCTGCTAAGCATTGTGTCCAGAATGCTAACAATTCTGCCAGCTCACCACTTCTATTTAGATTGGCCAGCATGCCTCTACAGAGAATCAAACCCTGTGCGTCTCAAATTCCAGCTGAGCGTTCTGTACTGTTAAGCTAAGAGATTGATGACAGTGGAAAGAAATATTAGTTTCAAATTTTGGCACAAGGCCAGCAATTTTGAGGAGGGGTTAAGTTGATTACATCGACCCTGAAAGGACAGAAGGCAAATTCAACCTCGGTGGAGTTTGAACTTAGAATGTATAGAATGCTAAGCATTTTATCCAGTGTACTAACAATTCTGCCAGCTTGATATTGAAAATTAAAATATAAACCAAATAAAACCGGTAATCACAAAGTAAGAAAAACTGAGAAATCTTATTTATCTGTTTTCATAACCAGCCGCCAGAGACCACTTCTGGTTCTTTGATGCAAAACCATCCATTTTATTAACCTCTTCATGTTTAAATTAAAACTTTCTGTCCTAATTTTTATGTGCAAACATGTCATTATTATATTCAGTTGTTTTCCCACTGGTTTAATTATGTAAGAAGTAATTTTATTAAATCCTTCCAAATTCTTGATTATTTTCGAAATTAATTGAAACACGTGGACAGTGTGATCTCATTAGAAATATGGTCGTAGAAATGTTAAGTTTATATAAATAAGCATGGTATAATAATCGTAGATGAAATATGAAATGTTTTATTTCTGTGTAATTTGATTAAACACATTTCAGTTCTATATGTGACTTCTTTAGAGTCTAGCTTACATAGACACAGTTTGTCATTTGAAATTTTTAAAGTTTAGAAGAAAAAAAAGTTTTATATTTCATAATGTCCAGTTGTTGTTCATCTCCAAGTTTACAATTGAAATTCACTTAGTGTATTACCTCCCCAG
Source organism: Octopus bimaculoides (assembly GCF_001194135.2). Classification (NCBI taxonomy): domain Eukaryota; kingdom Metazoa; phylum Mollusca; class Cephalopoda; order Octopoda; family Octopodidae; genus Octopus; species Octopus bimaculoides. Next base: position 50,491,195 of record NC_068994.1, on the reverse strand, counting down.
AGCTTTATGAATCAAAGTGGCTGAACAGTGCAACATAAAGTGGTTGAGTTTTGCTGGAAAAGGCAGCTAAGATATAATCGTGCTTAAACAGCCGGTAGTTAGGTGGTGGTGAGGGAGAAACTAAGATTGATCCAAACCCCAATGTCTAGATAAGCCTGTCAGTTCCACACTCTCCTGGCTGGCCTCACATCTCAAGGGGAAAAAAAAAAGAAATATATGTCACTAACAATGTTTGCTTTGTGCAAAGCGCATATTGCTATAGACTTGTCTCAGCCATGTGACAGGGAGGGGTTATTGGCATGGGTGACAACTGCGTAGGTACATTAAATAATATTGTTCTTCTGAATAGCACAGCCTGTTGGTAAAAATAAATGTTCCAAGTTCAATCCTTGGTCAAAAATACCAGAGAAAGAAAAGGAAATTTCATCATAAACTCATCTTGGAAAAAATATGTAATAATAATAATAATAATAATAATAATAATCCTTTCTACTGAAATTTTGGGTGAGGGGTCTTGATTATATTAATTCCAATACTCATTTTATCAACCCCAAAAGGATGAAAGGCAAAGTTGATCCTGGCTGGATTTGAACTCAGAACGTAAAGATGGACAAAATGCCACTAAGCTTTTCACCCAGCATCCTAACAATTCTGCCAGCTCACTGCCTTAAAAATAAAGATTACAGCAACACAAACAATGATGGTGATGATTTGCCTCAAATGTTGGCACAAGGGCAGAAATTTGATGGCCAGGGGATTAGTTGATTACATTGGCCCTAGTACTTGACTGGTGTCTTATTTTGTCAACTTTGAAAGGATGAAAGACAAAGCCAACTTCAGTGGTAACAAAGCACCACCAGAACAAATATTGCAAACTGTGTTTCTTGATGCTCTAACAATTGCCCCTGCTCATGGCCCTAATATTATTAATAATAATAATTCAGATTTTGGCACAATGGTACCAGTTTTGGGGGAGAGGAAAAGTCAGTTACATCGACCCCAGTACTCGACTGTTAGTTTATTGACCTTGAGAGGATGAATGGCAAAGTCAACCTATACAGAATTTGAACTCAGAAAGCGAAGACGGACAAAATGCCGCCAAGCATTTTGGGAAGGGGGCCAGTTGATTAGATTGACCCAGTATGCAACTGGTACTTAATTTATCGACCCTGAAAGGATGAAAGGCAGTCAACCTCGCCGGAATTTGAACTCAGAACGTAAGGGTAGACGAAATACTGCTAACGTTTCTGCCAGCTCGCCGCTAGTGTTTATTAATATCTCATCAGATGATAATAATAATAATAATTTTTAGCATGGGTGTAATGCCTGGAATTCGAGGGAGAGGTTTAGTCGACACCATCAACCTCACAACCTGACTGGTACTCTATTTCATTGACTCCGAAAGAATGAAAGGCAAAGTTGTCTTCAGCAGGATTTGAACGTAAAGAGCTAGAATTCTGCAAGATATTGTTTTCCAACACTCTAATGTTTTTTACCAGGTTTTTTAACTTTAGCTTCAAATCCTGCTCAGAATTGGCTCCATATTTTCTTGTTTCCTAATTTGGTAAAACATGTCACAGTTGAATTGAGGCCTCATTGTCAGTATCATCACTATCATTATTTCCTCATCAATTGTTATCGATACAAGAAATTGTTATTGTTGTCCTATTATTTGTTGTACTATAAATACATCTTGGACCCATTTTCCAATATCTTTTGCAGCTGCAGTCCGCGGTCCTATACCGAACGGACCAATGCACCAAAGACCCCTGATTGCGTTGTTGGACGGCAGAGACTGTTCTGTAGAGATGCCAATACTAAAAGACGTGGCTACAGTAGCGTTCTGTGATGCACAATCAACTCAAGAGATTCATGAAAAGGTAAAGTTAAAGTTTCTGATCTTTTACATAAATTCACGTACATAGATAATGGTACATATAATGGAGCGAAAAATACAGTTCTGTGCTTTTAGGAAAAAAACATTTAACCCTTTGGCATTCAGATAACTCTGTCAAATGTGATGCGTATTTATTCGCATTGTTTGGAATTAATCATTCATTGTCTCCTAGCTTTAAGATTTCAGTGGTGTGATTGTTCTATTTTTAGAATATTATTGAAAGGTACGTGTGAGAGGTCAGATCTGAATATAAAACAGGTAGAATATATGGGGTTGCATGCGGCCCACCTAAATTCCATTGTGAAAAGTAGACACTGGTTAAATCACAACTGCTTTTCTCTCTTGCCAGATAAAGAGAGCATTGTGACTAGTTCATAATGTTTATTAATATCTCATCAGAGATTGGTTACTTGCTCTTGTTCACAAAGAGAGTATAAGCTTATCACCATTAATGTATGTATATAGTACTACCTATCATCGCATGTCACTCCGTTTGCTGTCTTTCATCTGCCAGCCTACTCTTATTTCTTTTCTCTCATACATCCTGGGTCATTGGAGTCTGTCCGTCATCTCTATCTTCTGGTTCACATAGACTTCTGTCACCACCCAGCCATCAGTCATATTGCCTTGCATATTTGTATCGCAGAATGCTGAGTGCTTCCCAATTGGCGGCACCTGCAAAAATAGTTTTCTTGCAGAGTTTTATTGCCCTATTGTGGCAGAAAAGCGAGCCAACGTATGTTGTAGTGAGATCCCTTTTGCTTTCACAAGGGCATGGCTTCCTTTCAAATGCTGATCTAAAAAAAAAAAAGAAAAAGGAAAACCACCCAGTACACTTTGTCAAGTGGTAGGTGTTACGGAGGGTATCCATCTTTAGAAATCATGCCAAAGCAGGATATTGGCTCTTGATGTAGTCTTCTGGTTCACTGGTTTATGGTGAACCTTCCAGCCCATGCTGGTATAGAAAATGGATGGTAAATGGTGACAGTGGGAGCGGCGGCAGCAGAAACAATGATGAGAAGAAAGCATTCATTATCTCTTAGATTCTTTCTTGATTCTT
>NC_068994.1:50474501-50487386 GCF_001194135.2 Octopus bimaculoides | reverse complement strand
CACACACACACACACACACACACACACACACACACACACACACACACACACACACACACACACCACTACAAATAGTGTGGTAGATACCATAAAACAGTATTGCAGTTTTGTCAATAACAGCCTGGCAGAGAGAGAGAAAGAGAGAGGCTTTACAATTTTAGGACAACATTGTGTGGGAACTTTCTGACTCACTCAGAGACTATTGTACAAATATTTGTTCTGCTTGCCTGTGGTGTGGTGGAAACTGGACTAGGGTGTGTATGTGTGTGTGTGTGTCATTATTATTAGTATTATTATTATTATTATTATTATTATTAGTGGTAGTATCATCACAATCACAGGCTGTATCAGCAATGTTATGTTAGCCGTGTTGTTTGGCAACTTTCTAATACTTCTGCAAATTGAGCAGTTTTCGGTATATAATGTCTGTTTGTGTCACTTCACCTGTCTGTTCATTGAAAAAAAAATAAAGAAAGAAAAGAAAAATTTAAATAATGATACTACAGTAATAGTTGCAGTGATAATGATGATCATGATGATGACAGTAATTATTTCAAAATTTTGGCACAAGGCCAGTTATTTCAGTGGCAGGGATTCAGTTGATTAAATTGATACCCCAATGCTCGACTGGTATTTAATTGTATTCACCCTGAAAAAAGCCCATTGTATGTATGTAGGTATGTATATATATATATATATGTCTGGAATATGTGTGTGTGTATTTGTATCTTTGCATCTGTTTGGCCCTCTCCCCCACCATTGCTTGACAACCTATGCTGGTGTGTTTATGTCCCTGTAACTTAGTGGTTCAGCAAAAGAGACCAATAGAATAAGTACTAGGCCTAAAAAATAAGTCCTGGGGGTCAATTTGGCTCAACTAAAAGCCCTTCATGGTGGTGTTCCAGCATGGCCACGGTCAAATGACTGAAACAAGTGAAGGAATAAAAGAAGAAATGATTTGATGTAGTACAAATTGCAGGAAAAGTACTCAATGTGTACAAGAGAGTCCATTTGTTGCTTGCATTAACTGGCCAGTCCATTCTGTCATGCCCTGTGAGTGTCTGGCAGCTATGTAGTTAGTGACTCCTTTTGTTGGCTTATGCTGTATCTGTTGGTGAGATAGGTGTAATGGGAAAAACTGAACGAAGAGAAAAAAAGAAAAAAAAATACTCTTCATAAACAATCTTCTTTGTGTGTATCTGTACAATGCAATAGAAACTATATCAAGTTTTGGCAGAAGTTCACGCCTGATTGAATTCATTACTTCCTGTATCTGGTTGAAAGTAGAGCACTCTAGCTTCACTGAGCATGTGTTTTATTGTGCTCCAGTTTTCCAGAATATTTGTCACTAAGGTTGACTCTCTCTCTCTCTCTCCCTCCCACATGCACACTTCTTTGGTCTTTCTGTCACCTTGGTTTTTTTGCATTGACTTTGATAATCTGTATGCATTTTAAAAGGTTATTTGCTTAGGAGGGCCCATCTATACGTACACTCACTTAAGCTTTATCCTGTTGCCCTCTGGATTGGAACCTTTGGCGTCTGTGAGTGTGACTCTGTCGATGGCTTGGTATCTTCTTCAGCATGGTACAATCTCATGGATGGTCCTTGGCTTTTTTTTTTTTGTTTGCTCTCGCTTTTCATTTTGTATTTTCTTACATAACACCTCTTTCTCTTCTTTCTCCTCCTTTCTCTGTTTCTCACTTCCCCCTCTCCCCTCTTTCTTTTGACTGCTTTTGTTTGCTATGAGTGATAGGCGCAAAAGTTTTACATCACCTGACGTGATGGCGGGTGGGGGGGGGTACAGGAGGATTAGCAGATCGGTTATTTATTTATTTATTTATTTTTGCGTGGGAGTGGGGTCCAAGCATTATCTTTCAAAACCCTTGTCCTGTAAACTGTCCTATTCTGGAAGACCGGCTCCCACACAAGTCTGGCTTTTGTTTTTCTTCAGTTTAGAGAGAAACAATGCAAAAGGACACATTTGTAAAGAATACCACCACCACCACCACCACCACTACTGTCACCACCTCCATCACTACTGTCACCACCTCCATCACAGCCAGTTTTTCACCACCATCATCACCACCAACACCACAGCTGCCATAGCTATTTTACTATCTATTTTCCTATACTGCCATAAACTGCAACAGTGCTGTCTGGTTTGAGGTTTTAAGCAAATAATACTTGGCTCTTGTGCAATCGCAGCTATTTGTTAGGTGAAGTAGGTCACATTGTCATTGATTGTATGTCATTAGGTGTGGTGGTGATATATATATATATATATATATATATATATATATATATATATATATACACATATATATATATGTATACATGTATGTATACATGTATGTGATATACATATTTGTTTTTATATTTGTTGATGATATATCTATTTTGTGTCCTTTTTTTTTTTTCACCTCATTAAATTAATTTCAGTGACGTTTATATTAACACTAGGGTACCTCTACTAATTCTAGTACATTTAAGTTGTTGAGAAAAAAAAATCTATTTTTTAAATGTTATATAGTCTTGGGTGAGTCTGTTTCACAGTTTAGATTCTCTGATGTTTATTTTCGGGTTTTCAGTTGTTTAATTTTGGCCTTTCTTGTTGTAACACAGGGGGAAGATGGAGTTGAAGTCCATTTTTCCATGCTTCATAATTGGTCACATGAAATTAAGACAGATTGCCTATGGCTGAATGCTCTTCCTGTCACCAACACTCACCTGTTTCCAAACAAGCTAATACTTCCCCCATGTTCGGATTTGCTTTTACAGAAGAATGGAAACAAACAACACTGTATATACGATGGTGATGCTTGTTTACAATGATCATGTGATATCAAGACAAGGTGGCATGTGTGTCTGTTCATAAACACACACACACACACACAGAGGCTTCTTCCAGATTCTATTAAATCATAAGTTTTTGGTCAACCCATGGCATAAGTAGAAGACACTTACCTACAGTGCCGTGCAGTGATATTGAACCCCAAATCATCTTGGGAAGCGAACTTCATAATCACACACCCATGCCTGGAATAACAATGTGAATTTGTTTGAAGTTGATCAAAACAGGACAGTTGTTTTTGTATTTGTTTGTATCTAGAAGCGTGCAGCTTGGTTTGAAGTTTAATACTTGAAATTAAAACGCAAGAAGAAAATGAAAACTTCATTGTCAGGCAGTAACAACTATGCCTGCTTTATTTCACCATATTGGGTTATGTAACAAAAAGCATCTGCAGTGTATGTTTTTTTACTTGATGTTACACTCACACCAGACACACCAGGTGTTTTGGGTAGGTTATAGATGCATCCACCCTCGAAAGAATGCTTTTGAATGGAAGTAACAATGGAAAAATATAACAAAATATGCAACTTAATTTATGTGCTAATAACTTGGAATGAAAATGGTTTTGCTTCACCTCTGTCTTAGTACTAAAAAGTGAAAGATCAAGGACTTCAAAGTTATATAAGAACTAAACAGCTAAACAAGGGTGGCATTGGGCGGTATACATTATGGGTTGTGGGCTCAGTTTGCATTGCAGATGTTACATTGGTCTGCTTGCATAACTTGAGATGCTATTAGCCACCAGATCATTGTTGTGGTCTCTTGATTCTTTTGATTGTAGTCTTTCTGGCCATCACCACACCTTGAAACACTATGCGTATAGGGTTACATATGCAATATATCTTTTTTTCTTTTTATTAATATACCATGTTTACTTGTGTATAAGTTACACTATCTTGTACTTGATTTTAACTGGGAGAAACTGGGGTGTGACTTATGCACAGAGTAAGGTTAAGGCTATAAAGGTAAAGAATTTCGTACCAAGATTTAACAGTAATATAGGGTTATAACTTATATGCAAGTAAATAGGTGTGGATGTGTGGTAAGAAGCTTGCTTCTCAACTGTATAGTCTTCTATAGCCTTGGGTCAACCAAAGTCTTGTGAGTGGATTTGGTAGATGGAAACCAGAAGAAGCCTGTGTTTGTCCCCACCACCGCTTGGCAATGGGTGTGGGTATGTTTACATTCCTGTAACTTAGTGGTTCTGCAAAAGCGACTGTTAGAATAAGTACCTGGCTTTAAAAAAAAAAAAAAAAACAAGTACTGAAAACGGTTCATTCAACTATAAATTCTTCAAGGCAGTGCCCCTTCATGGCCGCAGTCTAATGACTAAAACAAGTGAAAGATAAAAGATAAATGAAACACCAGTTTTTTTCAAGATATGAGAGCAATTCGGCTACTATTTCTTACCAACCTGAGTAATTTATGCAGGTTCCTTCATTGAATTGTTTTGTATTGTATTGTATTTTTGTGTATTAAATGTATGTTTTGATGAAAACTCATCTTCTTCAAACCATTAATCATTAAGAACTGCATTCCTTTATTACTTGGTTTGTTTCAAAACTAATTGCTGCTTGTGTCCGTCTTTGCTTTCCAGGTACTGAATGAAGCTGTAGGGGCTCTTATGTGGCATACCATCACTCTGAATAAAGAAGATCTGGAAAAATTTAAAAGTTTGCGAGTCATTGTTAGAATAGGAAGTGGACATGACAATATCGATGCAAAGGCTGCTGGGGAATTAGGTAAGAAAGATGGGGAAATTGCATAATTCTGTTTTGTATTTTCCCTTATTTTTGTGGTTTTTCATATTTGTTTTGATTTTTTTTTTTGTGTCCATTTTTGAAAATCTCAAGTGATATTGTGAAATAGCCAATACATGGAAGACATGTTGACTTCTTTAGCTGTCCTCCACATCCAGTTACAGCAACAAGCAAGTAAAATGCCACTTGTTCTGTGTTGGGAAGACTTATTTGTTTTAATATCTCTTCAGATTTACCCCGAAGTCTAATGCTTGTGCACAAGGGATCTATGTAATCATTCTAAAATTCATTATCGTCAGCTCACATTACCTAATGATTAAATAATTTTTTTATCTTGGGCTGCTAATCTCCTCATCTTTTCTGTTTTGTGAAAAACATTACATTTTGAAATGTTTAATATATTTTTTCATTGTCATGACATAGACAGAGCTAGTCATGTGGCTAAGAAATTGCTTTGCAACCACCGGGTTCTGGGTTTGATTGCACTCCATGGCAGTTTGAGCAAGTGTTCTATTATCACCATGTGTTGACTGATGCCTTGTGAATGGAATTTGGTAGATAGAAGTTGTGTAGAAGCCTATGATGTGTGTGTGTGTGTGTGTCTGCATTGGTATACAAAAAACTGTCAAGTTGTGGCCCTTTATGTTAAGGATGACCTAGCCAGTTGATAAAATAGTGATTTTATATAATCAGTATTAAGCTGAAATAACTGACCACAGTCAAATGACTGAAACTAGTAAAAGCAAGAGCACTGAGAGAGCGCAAACCTCCACCAAGGCAACACCAACGTCCTCTCCACGATTAGCCAGAGATGATTTTTTAAAATGAGAATATCTGAAATAAACTCGACTGCTCTCACAAATGAGAACACTGAAAATGAACCCAACTGCTCTCAAAAATTAAATAAAAAACAGGAAAAATAATCCAGTATCCTTGTCTGGTACTGGATTGATCCCAGAATCTAATCAGTTTGCACCAGTCACAAGGCCAAACACTCCTGAAAGTTTTGTCTGAATCCATCAAGTGGTTCTTGAAATATCTTGTCCATGGACAAACAAGCAAATGCAACTGAAAACAATACCTTCGCTAAGGTGGAGGTAATAATTATAAGAACGACCTACTTTATGTATTTATGACAGTCCTTAGGCTAGGATTAAATTCACAAACTTAGTTCTTCTCCTCTAGACCACTCTTCTATAAGATTTTCTTAACCAATTATATTTGAATGTGCCTTATCAAATAAGAGTTCCAGTGTTCTTATCCATATAGCCACCACTTGTTTTAGATAGTTTCCTCTACTGTTTTCTTAAATGAGTTGACTTTTGCTGTAGCTTGTGGGGCACAATGTCCCTGTCTGTGCAGTAGAAACCTTTTAATGTATATAGTTGGGTTTCTTAAGTGCCCAGTTAAATACAGTAGTTGCCTTCACTACTGGTGGGTAGTCTTTTCTTTTTATGTATTTATAATGTAGGTAGGAGGAGTGTGTCTAGGTACGAGGCTCAGAATGTCAGTCAAAGGCTGCTGGGAATAAAAGCTGATACCAGGGTGGTGGTGGTGGTGGTGGTGTTATACAATAGAAATTTAATTTAAATGGCTCGCTGTTGAGCATGACAATTTAATGACATGTTCTGAGGTTGTACAGCTCATTGGTACATTTTGTCTTTCTGTTTATGAGAAAGAAGCCAAGGTGGTGCTGACTCATTGGTTAATTAACCTGACCAAGATAGATTTGTAATTCCTATTCGAGTCTATGTTACTTAGAACGAGTGCTTGCCTTTGTTGTTGACTTTTTCTTTTCCTTTCATTTCTTTTCTTTCTGTTGTATTAAGATTACTAAAAACTTCCCATTTTGTAATCATTGTTTTTATTCGCTTGTCTTCCTTCATGTGCGCTTCTTTCTTTTTTAAGTTCAGTTCAAAATATTTTTTGAATTCCAACTTCGCTCTGCATTTATCATTGATGGAGCAGCACTGATTTTTTTACAGTAAGGTTTTAGAGTAATTGCTTCCAGGTTTTTAGTTGTCCCCATTTCTGTTATGCGTCCATCAGCTATAATTGGTGTTAGCTTCATCTTCATCTCTCATTCATTTTCTGAGAAATATGGATGTTGGGAGTGTCTGTGACAATGGTGGGAGGGTTGTTTCCTTCAATTATGTCCCTACTTTATAAAGTTGTAATGTTTTCAATGTAGGAAATTGTTGTCATTATTGTAAATTCAGGTCGGCTCTAATCGAGTAGATCCATGATCAGATATAGTATCCATGACCATCTTGCCCTTTTGTATATCCAATGGGCCTTCTTTTTCTTTGAGATAGTAGAGTGTGATTTGAGGGAGATTTGATGGCTATTTCTGGTAGTTTAAGTGACTAGAAGGTCTTTGTTTCGCTCATTTGTTTTAGTAGAATTGCAAATAGAAATGGTAGGCTTTCATGCTAAATCCTATTACAGTATTTAATGTTGTCATTTGTTTTAATATGAAACCCTGCCAGGATTAATCTTGCTTCTCTCCATGTTTGATAAAAATTGTATCATCAGAATAAGCACTAGGCTCACAAAGAATAAGTCTTGGGGTCGATTTGTTTGACTAAAGGCAGTGCTCCAGCATGGATTATCATCATCATAATCTATCTTCCATGCATGCATGGGTAGGGCAGCTGACAGTAGCTGGCCAGGTAGAAAACTACCCCAGGCTACTGTGTCTGTTTTGGTAGAGTTTTACAGCTGCATTCCCTTCCTAACACCAACCACTCCACAGAGTGGACTCGGTGCTTTTTACGTGGTACCAGCACAGGCAAGGTCAGTTTTGGTATGATTTTCACAACTGAATGCCCTTCCAAATGCCAACCACTTTACAACGTAGACTGGTTGCATTTTACGTGCCACTTAGCACCAGCAGGGTCACCAAGTAACTTGCAAAGTAACTTGCAAAACAAAGAATTTTGAAAGGGGCGGGGGCATTGGAGGAGAGGATCTTGTATGCGTTTATACACACACTCACACACACAAAACTTGTGTCGTGTTGAAGGAAATCATTGCAATGCAGGATACATAGCCTAATGTACCAGATGTAGTTTTAATATATGTTGATGAATTTGGGTGCAAATCTTGCACTGGGCAACATATATAAGGCTTTATGTAACATGTAACTACAATGTCAGTACAAAGCAACTTCCATTCTACTCTTATCTAAGGAAATTATTTTCCTTGTATTTTTGTTTTTTTGCCAGCATCTGAATCTCTGTATGTTTATATGTACAGAGTTTTGTACATCTGTTTATAAGGCATCTACATATATGTTTATGTATATCTGTGTCAATGTCATTATGCTTTATAGTCTAGGAACCTCCGTCTTTTTCTGAAGAGGAATGCTTATGCTTGGCAAGTTTTGCTGTCTGATGTGAGTGAGTGAGTGGGTGTTGCTATAACCTAAACAATGGTTTGGGTTATAGCTATTTGTTTCCTGTCATTTCCATATTTATGAAACGGCTGTGGTTACAATGGAGATATTCTTGACACACGCTTATAATATATCCATTTTTAGAATAGTTTGCTGTAATGGTTGTTTTTTTTCTTTATTCATTTTTAAATATTATAATTTAAATTTTATTTTTGTGAAATAGAAATTTAAAAAAAATTATTTTCATCATCAGTTCACAAATTTTTTATTATGTTACTCCTCTAATATTTTAACAACTGTCTTCTGTTTGTTTTCTTTTCTATTTTTTCTATTCTTTTTTATCTCCATATGGCATTGATATGACTATAGAATTTTTGCCAACTTAGATTGTTGGGTAAACTGAACCAATGAGAGGCATTGTTATGACAATAGAACTTCATTGATTAAGAGATGCCAGCCAGTATTGTCTCTTTACTTGGTTACTCAGTTTCTCAAACTGGTTAATTGTAGGAATAATTGTCTTTATTGCTAGATGCTCTGTGTGTTATTTATTAATTACCGAATCTTAACAAAAATCACTTCTGATAGTTTAGCCAAGCATCAGGTAACTATTTATCTTTGTGGTTGAGGATACTGTATAGCGGCTATTACCTTAAAAAGTAAAAGAAAAGTTACTGCTATTTCATTTTGACTAGTTGAAGGCTAGCATATTTTTCCCCATTAATAGAACAAGTGAAGTGAAGTGACTTCAGCTTGAGATCATGTTACATCCCTCTTGTATCCTGCATATGTTGAAACTGGGCATGAAATGCACCAGTCTTACCAGTTTAAAAGGGTCTGTGACTGTTGTGGTTATTAACTCTTCCCTTTGACATGGCTTCTCATTATGTTATTTGGATTTTGTTCTTTGCAGGAATTGCTGTCTGTAATGTGCCCGGATATGGCGTGGAAGAAGTTGCTGATTCGACGATGTGTCTCATTTTAAATCTCTACCGAAGAACGTACTGGCTGGCAAATATGGTACGTGAAGGTAAAAAAATCAATGGCCCCGAACAGTTGCGTGAAGCTGCCCAGGGTTCGGCTCGAATTCGAGGAGACACATTAGGAATTGTTGGACTTGGTAAGCCATGTTTTTTATTTTATTGTTCTTTTTATTTGGGGCGATGATGATTGAGGCAGTGAGACTGGTTTTAGTTGTAAACTTGGGCTTGAAGATGGCTGAAAGCATTTTATTGTGTAGCATAAGATCGAGCTATGGTTAAGGGCTTTCTAAATATTACCATCCCACCTTTTAAAAGGTACCTTGAACTATACTATGTGTGATATTTAGCCAATATTTCTTGCTAGTAGAACCTCATAGCGATTTTCTCTTGTCAGACAGACAGACTAACAGTGCAACAAAATATTGTACCAGGAACGGCTAGCAAGGGTGAATGGAGTGCAGTGGTATGGGCAAAAAGTCTGGAACATTTGTTTTTAAATTGAAATTGTTATGCCCAAGTACAAATCGATATTTGGGCATTTAATGTAAACATTCTAATTTTCAGACCTCTGTTCCAAACTTTTGGCCACATCTGTGCAGCCGTCATCTTTCAGTATGAAATTTTAGTAAAGTGTGAAGCCTGGGCGGCAGTGAAGGACTTGGTCTGAGCAGTTTGTGTATAGGACGGGAGCAAGATGAGAGTTTTGCCTGTTAACATGAGATGGTGTGTAGTGTGTAGGTTAGACTGGAGTCCCTGGATGTTAGAGAAGTGGAAAGAGGATGGTGCAGGTACAGTGGGTTTTAAATTTTTAACATATCTAGGAATGTGCAGAGGGTATGGCCATGTCATGAAGTGAAGTAACCCCCTGCTAAGAATCCGGTCAGGATACTTGCAAGAGAAAACTGTGCTAAAGGTACCTGTGGTTGTAGTGCTCATTGATTGAAGGTTAAAGGTTATGTGACCTAATAACAAAACGGTATAATAATAGGTTTAGGAAAGCCATGTCTATTACAATTTTATTTATTAATTTTGGGCCCACATGTTTATTTGATTTTAAAATAAATCAGAAAGTAATATTTATGAAATTCGAAATGGGTTACGAATAATTTCGTATTGCCACAAAATTGAGCTTAAGTTTATTCAGTTTATTTTTCCACACTATTGTCATAAAAGAAATAGCTTTGTGAATATTAATTCTAACAGAAAAATTGTTTCTCGCGTTAACGAAGTGGCTAAGGGAGATAATTGAGACTAAATGCTGTTTTCTTATAGAGTTGCGGTTCATGTATCATTTTTTTTTCGTTTTGTTTTTTTTTCAAGTTTTTACTTTCGTTTCTCCACAGGTCGTGTGGGAACCGCTGTTGCACTTCGAGCAAAAATATTTGGTTTTAATGTAATTTTTTATGATCCTTATTTAACGGATGGAATTGAAAAGGCATTAGGTGTGTATACATTAATTTATTTCTGCATGTACGTACACAAGAACATAGAAAATTGTTTTTTTTTTTTCACTAATCAATTGCAGTGTTTTTGATTCTTCATTTCCTGAATGAAGAAATATCACCATTTTATCAAACATCAATTCATTACTTTCCCCATTTTTCTAAATACAAAAGCTGTTTCTTAAAGTTTGTTGTGAGTGGATTTGGTAGACAGAAACTGAAAGAAACACACACACACATTTGTGTGTGTGTGTGTGTCCCCCCCCATCGCTTGACAACTGATACTGGTGTGTCAACATCTCCGTAACTTAGTGGTTTGGCAAAAAAGACTGACAGAATAAGTACTAGGCTTATAAAGAATAGGTCCTGGGGTCAATTTATTCGACTAAAAGGCGGTGCTCCAGCATGGCCACAGTCAAATGACTGAAACAAATAAAGGAATATATATAAATTCCTCTTTTCAAGATCAAAGCATTGTTTAGATATGAAATTTAAAGGAATGTAACATAACAATGGCCTTAAATGATATTAAAATTGTTTATTGTGAAAGATTGGAAAGTGTATCCCTGTATGAATATCTTAGAATCACTGTATTTAATCGATTGAATAGGGTTTATATAAAAAATCCAAAGTTTTCTCTAATCTTCTTAGATTCAGACCTGTTTTTATTAAACGTTTGTTAGAAGTCATTGCATTTGATTTGATTATTTTCGGTGCAGAAAACAAATTAGCATTTGAGAAATTGGGAATGCTAATTTGCTACATTACTGTTTACATTTAGGAATCGGTTACATATTGGATTCCTGAAGTTAGGCAGTAAAAAATGAAAAACAATAAACTGTATTAAACTGTGTGTGTAAGCATGTGAGTGTGTATGGCTTGCAAGAGATGAAAAGTAGATTTTAAAATAATGATCACACACTTATATATATGCACATGAGCATACACTTGCAAATACATGCTTACATACACACGTACTTGTAAAAAAACACGTGTATAGATTAACCCTTTAGCATTCAGATTAGTGTCAAAAGTAATGCTTATTTATTCATGTTGTTTTGAATTAACCATGCATTATTTTGCTGCTTTGAGATATTGATGGGTTAACTGTTAATTTTTAGAATGATATTGTAGAGTTGATGTGAGAGGCCAGATCTGGCCGGTTAGCACATAAAACAAGCAGAATATTTTGGCCAGATATGATCGGTTTAAATGCTAAAGGCTTAATGTACATAATGTGTTAAATGATTTTGAAAATAATTAATCAGGATTTTCTTTTTTGCCTTCTCTCCCTGTAGGAATCACACGGGTATATACATTACAGGATCTCCTGTTCCAAAGTGACTGTGTCACTCTTCACTGTAATTTGAACGAACACAACCACCATCTAATCAATGACTACACCATCAAACAGATGAGGCCCGGTGAGTAGCCTGCGTTGTTCTTGTTGTTGTATCTGGTGAGGCTCTGGTGGCGGCAATGCTGAGGTGTTTCCACATTTGTTGTGTAGCAATACATTAGTGACTTGTACTGGTTTTGATTTTTCTTCATATATATATATATATATAGTTTTTTTTTGTATACTTCAGTGCAGAAATTAAGTTGCATGCATGTATTCATGTGCATGGACAGATATGCTGGCATAACCACTTTCTTATTGCAGTCAGATCCCTTTATCTGTTATGTTTTTGTCCTTGTCATGGGCCCCCCCCAGGAGACTACCTATCCTTGACTTTGTTTAAAATTTTTTTATGGCAAACATAGGAGATAATTTGGTTAAGGACCTCATCAACAGCAGTTCTGCTCCTTGCTCTTGCCACCCCATACACATTATTATTTAATCCAGTAAAAAGGGCCTGTATCTATAGATCTTGCTGGCCCTCTCAACCATGCTTTTGATGTTTAGTGATGTTTAGCTTGAAAAAAAAAAAAATCTATTTTGTTGCTTGGTTTGTTGAAGACAGGGGCTCACACAACCTTTTGTAGTGTCTCTGAGAGTGTAGTGGTGCAAAGGATGGATTTGTCATCCTCAACAACACATTAGTTTTTTTTTGTAATAGGAAATGATGCATCAAGGTACCCAAGATCATGGTGGTGGGGTGTCTGTGTGTGGGTATTAAACTGGGTGATGCATTAATTCTATCATCTAAAAGTTTTCTATAAAGATACTGCTCCCAGGGAAAAACAAATATGGGTAGGAAGAGTATTGTGAAAAGTTGCAATTTGAAGAAGAAAGGATTGGGAAGACATGTATAAGGAATGAGGTATAGTAGAGAGGATGAGAAAAAGAAAGGCAGATGTATTGTGTTGAAGTAGGAGTTGTACTCTGGTTTGCTTATTTAATGAAACAGCATCTTCTCTAGCAACAATAGGTGGATGTGAGACAGAACATTGGTGAGTTATTGTTTGGGGGAGATTTGGCTGTCTTTTTAATTTTTTTTTTTTTTTTTT
>NC_068994.1:50473864-50474491 GCF_001194135.2 Octopus bimaculoides | reverse complement strand
TTTTTTTTTTCTCATAATCTAAAATGTGAAGGCTGCAACTGTGCCATTGCAAATATTTGAGTAGAGAACACTTGTCTGCATTCATTGCTGATATTTGACTGGGGGTACTTTTGTCTGCAATGATACCATTATAGATATTTTATCTGGGTACACTATTTTACTATCAGAGATATGTAAGTGGGGGTACACTTGTCTGCGACTTTGTATCATTGCAAATTTTTGAGCAGGGCACTATTGTGACTTGCGGTGTGACTATACTAACATGAACAACTAATTGAGCAGTTAAAAAGTCTCGAGTTGTAGAGATTCCACTTAGTCAAGACAGCATCACGTTGTCTATGAAATGCGATGTTACCCAAAAATTGTCACCAAAAGATTGTGAGAACTTACATTTTGAAGTAGTTTTTTTTTTAGTGTGTTTGAGGTCTTTCTTCATTTTTGTTTTTCTTTTAAATTTTTATCAGCTGAATAGCTTTAAAATAGATAATACATGCGAAAATAAACAAAATTTCAATGATTTCATTCAGAAGAAAAGTGCTCAATATGGCTTGCCACTATTTATCAAAGCGAATTTTACATGTATAAAATAACTGCAGAAACAGACTCAAATATAGTTTCTATTAATGC
>NC_068994.1:50471741-50473800 GCF_001194135.2 Octopus bimaculoides | reverse complement strand
GTTTCAGTGAATAATTTATGTAAATAATATGTAAATGGTATGGATCAATATACATATATGAGATGAAGGAGAATAAAGAAAATGCAACAATACCTCAACAATGTAAATTGAATTATATCACTTGCCTCGCCGACAGGCAATTTCAATGCTGTTCAATTCTTGTTGATGAGATATCACATTTTCTTTCAGATTTTATTATTGTTTGTACGTGTATTGATTATTATTATTATTTACATAAATATCAAACACATGCATATACGTGTGTGTGTGTGTGTGTGTATTTCTCATGCTGCAATAGTTGTCGTGGTTGTGTTCTACCTCCACTTGGCACTTCCTATCTTTCCACCTTCTTGCTTCTCTCCTGCCCCTCCCCTCAAAACCCTGTGCAGCACCCCCCCTCCATTCCTATGTTACTGCCCATGTATTTCTAACAGGTGCCATATTACAAGTGCCCAAGTTGAACATATGCATTCTCTTATTTGTTTCAGTCATTTGACTGCGGCCATGCTGGAGCACCGCCTTTTAGTCGAACAAATCGACCCCAGGACTTGTTGTTTGTGAGCCTAGTACTTATTCTATCGGTCTCGTTTGCCGAACCACTAAGTTACTGGGACGTGAACACACACACACGCACATATATATACATGACGGGCTTCTTTCAGTTTCCGTCTACCAAATCCACTCACAAGGCTTTGGTTGGCCCGAGGCTATAGTAGAAGACACTTGCCCAAGGTGCCACATAGTGGGACTGAACCTGGAACCATGTGGTTGGTAAGCAAGCTACTTACCATGCTGCCACTCCTGATATATATATATATATATATATATATATATATATATATTGATTATGGACCAGTCTCAGTGGGTCCAGAAAATCTTGAGTACTTCCCTGAAGTTGTACAGGACAGATCTGTGATCTGGCCATCCTGTATTTTGTTGCTTTTAGCCTCAGGGTACTCTTGATCAAACAGGCTATGTCTAGAGCTTCTCTAGCCTTAATCATGTCTTTTACCCAGGCATTATATGTACAATCACATTGTTCAATATATATATACATATATATGTATGGAACTGTGGCCAAGAGGAATTGATGTCATTAGGTAGTATCCAAGGATCACCAGGTGTTTTAACGCCATTTAGTATTTTTCTTGGGCAGTATATGTACAATTACATTCTTCTGTATTTGTGTGTGTATCATCAGCATTTACTGTCTGCTTTCCATGCTGGCATAAGTTGGATGGTTTGGCTGGAGCTGGACCAAGTTCCTGTCTGATTTGGCATGATTTCTAAGGCTGGATGCTCTTCCTAATGCCAACCACTTTAAGAATATAATGGGTAATTTTTATGTGCCACCAGCACAGGTGCCAGTTACGTGGCACTGGCATTGACCACAACTATAGTTTTACTAGGCTTGACGAGTCTTCTCAAGCACAGCATACCAGCAAAGGTTTTGGTCACACGTCATCACCACCATGAGGCCCAATGTTCAAAGATCACTCTCCACCACCACCATATATATATATATATATATATATATATATATATATATATATATATACACGCACACATACATACATACATACATACAATAAAGACTTAAGTGTTATTTGAGGGAGATGAGATATTTTAATGTTTGTTATTCAACCATATAAAGCGTCTATATAGAGGCACTATAATATTTCATGAGCTTTTGGTTGGGCTCTTGAGAGGTTTACATTTCTTAATATTAACTGGTGTGTTAGGGTGGACTCTGTCTGTATGTCCCATGATTCCAGCCTGAAAGAACTTAGTCTTACAAGAATTTTCTCTCTGTTCCACCACTTCTCAATGGGCTTTGTTTCGTTGTTCAACTTCGAACTGATAGGAATTTTGAGGAAGCAAACTGTACTGTTAAAAAGGACAAAGTACTTGTGGATCACAAAAGCAGCCTCTGATGTCATGTTACCTGAGTGGAAACCTGTATCTCTAACATCACCTGAGGTTAACACTAATGTTCTCTACTTAGACAATACTGCCTTCCTCGAAGCCTATCCTAAATTCTTCACTACCCCCCCCCCCC
>NC_068994.1:50470367-50471579 GCF_001194135.2 Octopus bimaculoides | reverse complement strand
GTTATTTATATTATTATTATTACTTTATATCTTTTCTGTATATCACTTTCAACATGTTGGATTTTTCCTTTTTCTTTCTTTCCGTTTTCTCCATCCTCTGTTTTTGCTTTTATATTAGCAATTGTAGACTTTAGTAGTCATTATTATCATTATTATTATTATTATTATTATTATTAGTTTGCAAATTGAAGTCTGATGGTGTTGTTGTTGTTTTTGTTGTCTTTGTCATCGTCGTTAAGTAGTCGTAATAGAGTTGATGGAACATTTTGGTTGGAAAGTTTGTCTTAAAGAAGCTCTCTAAGTAATTTATTCCTTCTAATTGTATTGTATTACCGCATCTACACACATCATGTATGAAGTAGTTGCTGATTGATGCCTAATTTGCATTTTCAGGTTTAAAAGCTCCAGCCCCAACATATATCATTCACTATGCATAGATGTTTGTTTTTCCGGGGTGTATTTTTTTTCTTTTTCTTTTTTTTTTTGCTTTGTTTTAGCACTTCATTTTAAAATATTCATTTCATTTTATTTCATTTTAATATTTTTATCACTTTTTTTTTTATATTTCCTTTCTGCTCTTAGACTTCTGTCATTTTCAAACCTAAATTACATTCTCTAGTCATGAAAGAATTCATTTAAATAATGCTTTCTTTCTTTTTTTTTTTTTTTTTTTTTTTTTTTTTTTTTGTCTAATGTTGAAAAGGTATTTTCACTTATATTCCTATGATGATTACAACTTTACTTATTTTATTTATTTATCTCTTTCTTAAAAGTTTTTTTTTCTTCACTATTCAGTTGAGTGATTTTGAGAGAACTATGAAATTTTCTAGTTTAAAAAAAAAAAAAAAAATTATATTTTGTTCACTGTTAAATCCTATGTTTTTTTCTCTGTTTATTAACTTTTTCTTTTGTTGGTTTCATTTTGTTCAACTGTTGAGCAATAACTGATCTCCTCATTGAGATTGAGGTATAAATAGTGTTTCAATAAAGCTATGAACATTAAACCGTTCTCGTTTCTCACTTAAATACCAAGTGACCTTGTTTTTGCCATTCTTGCAAAACAAAACTGAAAAACTATAATTGTGTGGTTAGAGTAGTGGAATAATATGTCTTGTAACTGAGATTTATTTTTGCAGCAGTCGGAATAAACATTCTTGGGAAGGAAAAAAAAAAAAATTCGAATACAAAAAGAATGAAAAAAAAAAAAAAAAA
>NC_068994.1:50467924-50469235 GCF_001194135.2 Octopus bimaculoides | reverse complement strand
ATACTGGCTTCATTCCTTGCGAGCTTACGTATGTCCTCAGCAGTTACAGCCCATGTTTCACTGCCATGTAGCATGGTTGTTCGTACGCATGCGTCATACAGTCTGCCTTTTACTCTGAGTGAGAGTCCCTTTGTCGCCAGCAGGGGTAAGAGCTCTCTAAACTTTGCCCAGGCTATTCTTATTCTAGCAGCTACACTTTCAGCGCACCCACCCCCACTACTAACTTGGTCGCCCAGATAGCGGAAGCTAACAGTGGAACTTGAAGTAGAGAAAGGTATAAATAATAGAATACAAAATACTAGGTTAAAAAGCCCCAGCCTTCAGTCTTTTCTCCAAGGAATTCTTTTAAACTTGGTATTCTACTGTTATAGGATTTTTTACTTGAAAGCTGTACCATTTACCAACAACCACCACTACCATCACAACACACACACACACACACACACACACACACACACATTCACACACACTTTTGGTTTCTTGGTGCTTGTTTGTTTCTGAAAAAGCCATAAGCAAAATACAAGATGTAGATAATTTTTGAACATCTTGTAGAAATTTTAAAACTCAACATATTATTAACAAAGGATTGTTTGTTTGAGATGGGATTTCGAAAAACATATTTAATCTGTGAGAAAAAGTCTGTAAGAAAAACTTACTTGTATGGATTTTAAATCTAGTTGATGTCATCATCATGCATCCCTCATATCGCACCTACCTGCTTACAATCGTAATAAAAACAAACATTCATACTATGTATGTGAAGGTTTTTATTAGCTGTTAATGCTATGTCGGCATGTTTCTAGCTTGTGAAATTAATATGAAGTTCTTTGAGGAATGGCAGTCATGATTTCGAAAGTGGCCACCTATTCAACCATAAGTGGAGCCAACCGTTTTATCAAAAACTTGACCACTTAGATATCCAAAATACGAGATACAGCTTTATATATCATCATCATCATCATTGTTTAATGTCCATGCTGGCATGGGTTGGACGGTTTGACTGAGGACTGGCTAGCCAGATGGTTGCACCAGGCTCCAATCTGATCTGGCAGAGTTTCTACAGCTGGATGCCCTTCCTAATGCCAACCACTCCGAGAGTGTAGTGAATGCTTTTACATGCCACCAGCACGAGGGCCAGTCAGGCGGTACTGGCAACGGCCATGCTCAAATGGTGTTTTTTATGTGCCACCTGCAGAGGAGCCAGTTCAGTGGCACTGGCAATGACCTCGCTTGAATGTTGTTTTTCACATGCCACCAGCACAAGTGCCAGTAAGGCGACGCTGGTAATAATCACACTCGAATGGTGCTTAT
>NC_068994.1:50465271-50467514 GCF_001194135.2 Octopus bimaculoides | reverse complement strand
TATATATATATATATACACACATACATACACACACATACATACACACACATACATACATACATATATATACATACATACATACACACACACAACATATATACATGCATATATATATATATATTTCAGTTTGTTTTCATCATTCTCCTATACATTTATTAGCTATTCCCAATGACTTTTTTTAGCAGTAGCACCTCCAATGAAGGAATAGTCTCAATGATAATAGTGCAAACTACCAAGATCTCTTGGACATTGGCAGATGTGGAATTGGCTATGAATTTTCCGTGTTTTGTTTTTGTCAAATTTTCCATGGTTTTGATAAATTTTCCAGTTATGTTCTTTAAAAAAAAAATCCTTCAGATATTTATGTAGCACAATGCACTCCTTATGTTTTCTATGTGTGTGTGTGTGTGTGTGTGTACTTCATATGTGGGTTAACAAGGCTACCATTGGTTTCATGCAGAGAGAAATCTCTCAACAATCAGCAATCCAAGATGGAGACAAGTACCAATGTTCCATGTGGCAGGCTTGATAATGGCCCTATTGCTAAATTTTTTTATTCATTCATATATGTATTCAGTGAGAATCTCGTCATTTTCCCCCCCACATACTCTGAGAATGCCTTCTGTGCAGTTGGCATAATACAAAGTGTGCTAAAACAAATTTATTTTACATGTCTGGCAGTTTTATTTTTAAAAAAGCATTTAATCATTTATCTGTTCCTAACCAAAGAATGTGTGATGTCATAGAAGCTGATTACTTTTTGTCTATTTTGGGTGCTACCATAACTTGCAAGTACCGTGTCTTTCTCTCTTTAGTCATCGAAGCTTTCATGTTGGGAGAACAGTTTTCAAAATAAAGATTTCTTATTGATTTGGCAGAGAGTGTATCATTTTCTTGTATGAGAAGTTGGTTTAAAGGCCATGGTATATAACTGCTAATTAAAAAAAAAGAAAAATTACAAGAAGTGAGGTAGCCGTGATGGGACTTGAGATTAGAGCATAGGGGAGCAAGAAATGGTGAAGAAAGTGCAGGAAGAATCGCGATAAAGAATACAAACGTTGTTTTGTTTCTGTATATGCTTGTTCAATTTAGCTGTTAAGGAATAATCACCAGAAAATCTGTGACATGTTATCTACAGCTGGCTAGGATTTGCTTCTCCTTCATTACAACCTCTGTGAATTCTCATTGGCACAAGAGGATTTTCGAAAATTTTTGTTTACTGTTTAGTGAATTGGCCAAAAAGTAACATTTTCCCTCCTGCCAAATAGCCTTGCTAGAACATTAGCTTCCTCGTCTTTCGCCATATGTATGATGACCCTGCTTAAAACACCAGTCTCGTTTGTTATTCGACTCTGTCTTGAAACCTCTATCTCTTGCTCATCTTTTGCCACACATTCTATCATCCTGAAGCATAAGCCTCTTTCTCCCATCAGTTTCATTCATCTCTTGTCATCCATGAACTCAGCCCTCTTCTTCATCTCCTATCACACCTACAGTGACATTACTTAACACTTTTGTTACCACATTCCTGTTTAGATGCTCTGTGTTTCTTTTGATTAATTTTTAATATAATGTCCCACTGAGCCCCTGCGCTGGTGGTACGTAAAAAGCATCATCCGAATGTGGTCAATACCAGTTCTCCCTGACTGGGTCCCATACAGGTGGCATGTAAAAAGCACCATCCGAACGTGGTCGATGCCAGTGCCCCCTGACTGGCTCCTGTGCCGTTGGCATGTAAAAAGCGCCCACTACACTCTCGGAGTGGTTGGCATTAGGAAGGCATCCAGCTGTAGAAACATTGCCAAATCAGATTGGAGCTTGGTGCAGCCCACTGGCTTGCCAGACCTCAGTCAAACCGTCCAACCCATGCCAGCATGGAAAGCGGACGTTAAACAATGATGATGATGATGATCAAAGAATTTAGAAAATTAACTTAGTTAGTATTAAGCTTAGTGTTAGGAACAAATTGTGACTAAGGTTTGGTGGAAGATTTTAATTCAGGACTGTTGAAAAGAAGACTTTTGTACTACTGAGCCAGAGGCAGTTTCATCTGGGTTGGTATCAAAAGAGCTAAACATCTAATCTCTTTTTCATTTATTGCCATACAATGCATGATTCTGCAAAAAAAAAAAGCAAAAAAACACCCATTTTCATTTCTTTCTTTCTCTCTCTCCTTTCTCTCTCTCCTTTCTCTCTCTCTCTCTCTCTCTCTTTCTCTCTTTCTCTCTCTCTCTCTCTTACA
>NC_068994.1:50454841-50465077 GCF_001194135.2 Octopus bimaculoides | reverse complement strand
CTACTACTACTACTACATTCACTTATTTGCCAATACTCATACTTCCACTATTTTGCCTCCATTGATATTCCAGTGTGTAGGGGGTCCCCACCCCCCACTTTCTCTTTTCTCTGCTCCCACTCCAACTGCCATTAGTAGTTTTTATATGTATTAGTTTATTGTCTGTTAATGTGTTTTGACTAATTGATATTTTAATTGGTTGTTGAAGCCAAGACAGAAACTTAAAAATATATCAAAGAAATATTTTGTGTTTGCTAATATTTTTGTTGAATTCCTTTTTTTTTTTTGTTTTGTTTTGGGAAAATTCTTTGCAAAAAAAAACAAACTTTGAACAGATTTTAATATTTTTCTAAATTTTGCTTTACTATTTCAACACATGTACAAAACCAAAACTTCCCCCTCCTCTTTCTAATCAAAAAGTAGCCTTCGATTTCATCGATTATACTGTTTCATCTGTACTTTGGGTTTAATTGATCGACTGTGTCTTGTCTTAATGTTTTTGTGAGGCAACATGGAGGCTTTGTTTTGTTTCTCATTTCTTGTAAATCGTTCTCTGTTGACTTGACATTTGCAATGTTATCTTCCTTGCAGCAGCAGAGCAGCCTTTAATATTTCTGAAGGTCTGCAACTGTTTACAGTTAACATTAGGTACAGGTATGGCTTGTATGGTAAGAAGTCTGCTTCTCAACCATACGCGTTTTAGGTTCAGTCCCACTGCGTGGCATATTGGTGAAGTGTTTTCTGTGCGAGTGGATTTGATAGAGGGAAACTGAAAGAAGTTTGTCATGTGTGTCTGACTGTCTCCTTGTGCTGCTTTTCATGTGATAGTTGTAAACGAGTGTCACTGTACAGCAGGCGGTGTCCTTCGTTTCCTATCTTCTGTGAAAACATGTCTGGTCATAGAGAATTATTGCCTTACTTGGAAATAGGTGAGACTTAACACAGAGGGTATTAAACCATAGGAAAATCTCTCTCACCAAATTCCATCTGACCCATCCATGCAAGCATGGAAAACTGTACATGAAATTGATAACGATGATGATGATGATGACAATATGGTAGATATCATGACAGCAATAATAGAGCGTCCAGTGCTTTGCTTAACGTTTAGATTCATTTACTTGTTTCCAGTCAATTCAAATCTCTCTAGAGCTCACTCTGACACTCTCATTTCTTTCAAAATTGTTGGAATATATTTGTGGAATTAACACTTTCACCCGTTTGTATCTGCTCTTTTACTTACTTCTCACTCTGTACCTGTATAGGAAGTTGTTATCAATTGGCAGATTTTCTGCTGTGTGGTTTGCCTTGACTACCAGATTGCAGTCCAAACCTTCTGCTTGACAGAAAAAGGCATTTTGAGCTGAGCTGGATTTGTTGTTGTTATTACGCCAGGCAAAATGTTTAACAGCATTTCATCTGTCTTTACATTCTGAGATCAACTTTGTCTTTCATCCTTTCGGGGTCGATAAAATAAGTACCAGTTGAGCACTGGGGTTGATATAATTGGCTTACCTTGTCCCCCGAAATTGCTGGCCTTGTGCCAAAATTTGAAACCATTATTATTATGCTGGGTGAAATATTTCTAAGCATTTCATCTGTCCTGAGTTCAAATTCCACCTAGGTCGTCTTTGCCTTTCATCCTTTCGGGGTCGATAAAATAAGTACCAGTTGAGCACTGGGGCTGATATAGTTGACTTACCCTGTCCCCCAAAATTGCTGGCCTTGTGCCAAAATTTGAAACCATTATTATTATTAAGGTAGTGAGCTGGCAGAATCTTTTGTGATGAGACCAAAATGATTAGCAGCATTTCAATTGGCTTTACATTTTGAGTTCAAGAGGTGCCAAAGGCGTATGATTGAAATTTAATTATTTGGAAATTGCAATGAAAACAATTGGAAAGGACTGACTTTGCTTTTGGGAGGCCGACTTGCTTCATCAACTGGTTTAACCCTGGAGTCATGTCTCTGGATTGATAACTTTCTCTTGCCTACCAGTCTTGGAGGAATATATGCTGCCTTATTCTTCTGCTGAAGCCATTGGGGGAGAAACAATGGATAATGTACCCCGACATATACTGTGTCTGATTGAAAGCCAGGATTGTCATGGCTGGAATGCATTGAATCATATGCCTGCTATGTTCCTAACACCAGATTTGATCATATGCCTGAGGTTAAATATGAGTTGATGTCCAGTTCTAGTATCTCTCCCCTCAAATTTCCTCATCTTTTCCCAGTGTTAGGAATCTCTTTTGAGTAGTTAATAAATCAAATTTCCTGTATATCTTTTATTATTTTCTCCACTTTTATTTAGAATTAAAAAAAAAATAATCCTCTTCTCCATTCTTCATTTTCTTGTCTTCATGTTTTTCTGTGATATTTGCATTGTGTTGCTTCCTCACATCTCCTTTTAGCAACTCCGCAAACTTAAAGGTAATTTTTTTTTTCCTTGGTGGAATGCTACCCAGATTGAATAAGGTAACTTGCACCCTTACAAGTAAAGGTCATTTTTCCCTCCCTTTTTTTCTTTTAATATATACATATATATATTTATCTATAAAAACATATGGTTTTAATTTCTACATAGTGAATTACCCTGCTGTAATTTAAGCATGTTTTCAGCACCTCTGTTTAGCGTCTGCTTCGTAAGTCATTTTTTTCTCTCTTTTATTTGTAATCCCCCCTGTATTCAGATGCTCTCAGATAAATGATTATAAAAATAGGGAAGGAAATATCTACAAGCAAACAACATCAATAGTAAACTCTATTTGTATATTAACCCCTGTCCCACAGTTGGGTTGGTATGGTGTTGGTGTGTCTTGCATCAGGGCGGCAGAATCAGTAGAGCACCCATCAGTATTTATTAGCATTCACTTACATTGGGAGTTCAAATCTAGCTTAGGCTCACTCTGCTTTCCACATTTCTGAGCTTGATAAAATTAGGTACTAGAGTTGATATAATTGACTATTACAGTCTAAGTTGTGGTACCTTAGCATTGCTTCACAATCTTTTGACTGAAACCGAGAAAGCAGGATAAAACTATAAGCAGAGAAATAGAGAGATAGGGATTGTTGAAGCTGCTTGTCTGGTGAAACTGTCAAGCTCTGTTTAGGTACCAACATAAAATTAAACTTAGTCCTTAGCCAGCATTGTTCAGGTATCAGTTCTGCCTGGTGTTGCCTGGTGTCTGCTCGGTGATTTATTTTTCAGTAGTCTATTAATTACATTTTATTCTGTGATTCAGTGAAAGTGAACAGCCAAAACCCGGGAGAATTCGGTAATGGGGCAAGCAAAGGTAAGCGCCTATTTAAGTCGGGTGGTATGGTACACATTCATACATGCACATAGACACACTGACATGCACGCACGCACACACATTCTCTCTCTCTCTCTCACACACACACACACACACACACACACACACACACATATACGCTCAGACACTTGAACATGTGCTGTTATAAACCATACATACACATATATACATTCAAATGTATTATGTGTGTAATTTAATTTGGAATAAGTGCTACTGTTTCTTCACATCAGTTAATATGGGATGATCTATATTTCAAGCTGTCAGTTTCATTTGAAGATTATATTCATAATATTTTTTTTTTGTATAGTTGTTATTGTTTTCATCAATATAAAATGCACAAAGAATTTAACAACATTAGTAGCTGGTCAGTTAGATATATAGTTTTTCATTCTATTTATTTATTTTTCACAAAGTTAATAATAAGAGTTATTTCTGAAACTGACAAGACAGTTGTATTATTCCACAGCATAAACTGATGGTAGCTCAGAGTTGAAAGGCAAAAGCCCCTACCTCCTGGAGGATTTGAACGAAATATGTAGAAGGAAGAGGTTTAAAAACAGCAAAGCATTTAGTCTGATACTGAAGTGCTTAATTCCCCTTTGCCATTGATTAATGATGTTAGTGATAGGTGACCTTTTGAAAAAGTCTTCTGTCAATTTCAATTCCGCACCTTCTTCTAAGTGGCACCCATCATTATTATGTTTTTCCCTGTAAAATTTTAGTTATTAGCATTACGATCATGTCCATTCTGTTTTCACTGTGGCAAGTATGGAAGGCATTTTAATGCATATGGTATTCATTTTTAACTCTATTTGACACTAGCTTGCCTGAGAGCCCCCCTACCCACCCACCCACTTCCCGGTTCTGTGATATGAACTCTCTGTTTTAATGTGATCTATATTAAATCCTTGCATCAAAATTCCATGTTGTTTCATGTTCCAAGCACCAGTTTAATAATCTCAGTCATTTTACTAAATTCTATACGATTTTCAGAATTAACTGGGACAAAGACAATCTCTGTGTGTTTGTGTGTGTGCGCACGTGCACACATACACACACACACCTCAGCCATTGGTTATAGTAGAAGACACTTGCTGAAGGTGCAGTGCAGCTGGAATGAACTTGAGACCACATGGTTGAGAAGCCAGCTTCTGAACTGTACAGTTATGGCTGGACATATATATATACATTAGAGACTGTCTGAACCATACAAACATGGAGAAGTAGGCATTAAAATGTTGATGGTGATGCCATAGAAATTTGCATATTAGCTCTGTTGGAGAGAAAAGTTAAAAGTGGTGATGTTTTTGAATTAAAATTCTTAGTTACAACCAACCACCATTTTGCAAACATGTTTTTTTCTTTTTTTGTTTTGGTCATTTTTTTTTTCGTACAATACATTCTCTATGCACTTAGTTTAAAATCTGGTTATTTTTTGTTCAAATCTTTGTCGCCATGTGGAGAAAATTTTAATTTACTGGTCGTGGTCTCTTATTTCTTAACATTTCTAGTATGGACTGAGGATTTGTTACTTTTCTCCATTTTATTTACGAGCTATTGTTGTTTTGTTGGAAAATCTCATTGCTTCAGATACTATTATTTCATTTCCACTTGCTTATATACTGTATGTGTTCCTGGTGAAAATGAATTTGTTTTGATTCATCTTTTTATTTATAAAGGCTTGGTTATATTTTTATTTCTTTTCCCCTTTTTTTATTTTTGTCATAAAGGGCATGGCTATTAACTCATTTTAAGATAGACATTATAATTCTATTTATTTATAATTTTCATACTATTTTGCTTTACGCTATTGACTATGTTATGGGGAAATTTGAATTTTTGTTGATCTTTTCCAATTCCAGAAATCATTGAGGAAGGGTAGACTAAACTAAAGTGGTTTTCTCTGTGACTTCATGAGAAAAAAATAATTGATAACAACATTGGGATCAAATGAGACATTTGTTAATTGATCTTGTCTGTCACATTGACCCTTTAGTATTGAAATTATTCTGTCAAATTTAATGCTTATTTATTCACATTGTTTTAAATTAATCATGTTTACTTTTTAGAATGACATTGTAGGATAGGTGTGAGAGGCTGTGTTTGACCTGCTTGAGCATAAAGCGGGTAGAATACCTGGGTTGGATACAATCGGGATAAAGAGAAGACGAAAAAAAGCAGTTGCGTGTCTGAAATGAAATTTACTATCAAAAGCTAGCGTTGCTTTCATAATAGGAAGAGTTGAGGGGGCATGATTCTTCTCTGCCTGTTCTTTCTCAAATACCCACCTTATGCATGAGGTTGAACCTTGAGACCCTGTGTCACCTGAAGTACACAACTTCAATGCTTGACCAAATCACCCTCAGGAAACATACAGCAAAAAGGGTGTACAACTAACATTTAATAGTTTTTATCAATGGCACTGATGCTTTGTGACTTATGTGTGTGTGTAGATAGATATGTGTGTACATTAGACTCCAGTAGATGATTGATTGGTTGGAGGTTGTATATTATTTTTCTTTCAGCTATTTAATTAAGTGCTAAATGTTTAGTTCCTAATTAAAGCTAAGTAGTGTACTTGTTCCTTACAAGCTGAATATTTGCTGAAAATTAAAACGACTATTCCGTGTAAAATATGTATTTTATATCTAATGACCTCTGTGCTAACTTTATTGATATTTGCATGCCAATTAAAACAAAAATAATCTAATAAAAAAATTGTTAGCCAGCTCTTAGGTATGTGTGTCTCACAAATTAGTCTTTTTTTTTAGTTATTAGTAATTGCTGCTCCTTACTACTGTGTTGTAACTTTTCCTCCCAAAGCACTTAGCATTATGTGGGGGCAGTATTCTCAGACGCTTTGGGGATTTTTTTTTTTCTTTGATAATTTCAGTTTGGAACTGGGGTGTGGGTGTGTTGTTGCTGGCAGTGGATTGAATTGAATATAGATTTTTTTTTAGATACTAGATACTGATATTGGTTTTCAATTTCGGTGCAATGCCAGCACATTCGTGGAGTGGGAGGGTATAAATAGCTCATACCAACCCCAGTGCTCAACTGGTGCTTATTCTATTGAACCTGAAAGAACGAAAGGCAAAGTCCACCTCGGGCAGAGTGCTGGTCCGGCGTGCTAATGATTCTTTCAGCTCGCCGCCTTGCTAAATACAATTATTGAAATTTAAGCTGATAGACTAAAATTTGAATTCTATGTTTGAATTCCAGCTTCATCTACTTCTCTTGTTTCAGTTTGTGATTCCCATCCCCCCCCCTCTCCTCCACCACCCCTGTCTCTCTGTAAAATTTCAAACTGAATACAATTGGAATAGTAAAAGAACTGATATTTTGATTTGTGTGTGTGAGTGTGTGTATACATATTATAAAAGCTATCTGCTTGCTGCTAATACATTGTTTTCTTCAAGAGATCTTAAATATGGTGGTGTTCATGTAATACATATAATTGTCAAGAGTTGACTAATGCTCACTCTATTGTTATTATTAGTTCAAGTTCTTCTCTGAATAGATGGCATGTCAACATAAAGCATTTTATTTAATAGTAATAATGTTAATGATAATAATAATAGTAATAAAAAGACATTACCTGTGGAGTGCCTGTTCAGCACAAAAATTTGAATTAGTACAAGCAATGGCAAAGTAGTACACTATAGTAATATATGTATGTATGTATGTATGTGTGTATGTATATATAGATATATATATATATGTTTTTTTTTATGTATGTATAAAAGGTACATACATTGTGTATATGTGATATGTTGTTGGTGGCATAAACAATAACGAAAATGTTTGACTTTTTTCCCTTTTCTTTTCTTCTACTTGCAGGTGCTTTCCTTATCAACACTGCTCGAGGTGGTCTGGTGGATGAACTTGCTCTCGCTGCAGCACTGAAAGAAGGTCGTATTCGGGCAGCTGCTTTAGATGTTCATGAGAGTGAACCATTTTCAATGGCAAACAGTAAGTCTGGACCTGTTGTTAATCGCCAGACCATCCTTGGTCGAACTGATATGTAATCAAAGACGTTTTCAACTGTGGTCACTTTCTTTATCCGATATAAGTGCATTTTGCAACATATTACCCAGTGTGTCCACCCTCACTTTTTTTCCTTCTCATGATTGTAGAGGAGACTGTGTGGAGATTGTCTGTTTGTAGCCAGTTGAACAATCGTGTTGAGAGTCCCCTTTGTTTGATTCACAGCTGTTGCTACAACTGCTTGTGCTGATAGTTTTGAATAAAGAATTGCAGTTACCTGTCAGTAATGACTGTGAGACTAAAGTGCTGGATCACTGACAAGATGGTCAATATGAAACTTTATTATGACTACCATTGTACCCCTGAGCAAAGCAGTAATCCTTTTTCACACTGTTTTTTTATGACTGAGAAAAATAGAAATGACAATGATTAGCAGTGTGGTACCTTGTCTCCTGAGGCGGCGAGCTGGCAGAATCGTTAGCACGCCGGGCGAAATGCTTAGCGGTATTTCGTCTGCCGTTACGTTCTGAGTTCAAATTCCGCCAAGGTCGACTTTGCCTTTCATCCTTTCGGGGTCGATAAATTAAGTACCAGTTACGCACTGGGGTCGATGTAATCGACTTAATCCGTTCATCTGTTCTTGTTTGTTCCCTCTATGTTTAGCCCCTTGTGGGCAATAACGAAATAGGTACCTTGTCTCCTGTAGCGAGTCAATTTGAGGCATATTGAATTTAAAATGTGATTGACCATGCTAAAGACACAATAAAACCTAATATCTACTATGGTTTAATGATTAAGCATTTAGAAGCTGATAGTCTTGTGATAGAAAACTTACCATTTTGACTGTTATATTTATTTTTTAGTCCTGGTACTCATTCTATTGGTCTTGTTTGTTGAACTGTTAAGTTAATGTGACAGAAGCAAACTAACATCAGTTGTCAAGTGGTGGTGGTGAACAAACATAATCCCCCCTCTCCCTC
Source organism: Octopus bimaculoides (assembly GCF_001194135.2). Classification (NCBI taxonomy): domain Eukaryota; kingdom Metazoa; phylum Mollusca; class Cephalopoda; order Octopoda; family Octopodidae; genus Octopus; species Octopus bimaculoides. The sequence continues at coordinate 50,456,793 of NC_068994.1, read as the reverse complement.
ACACGCACATACACACACACACACAATGGGCTTATTGCAGTTTCCATCTACCAAATCCACTCACAAGGATTTGGTCAGCTCAAGGCTATAGTAGAAGGCACTTGCTGAAGGTGCCATGCAATGGAACAGAATCCAAAGCCACATGATTAGAAAGCCAAATTTTCACCACACTGTGACAACTATTATTGTTTTCAAAATTAATTAACCCTTTTGATACCAACCCGGCTGAAACCGGCTCTGGCTCTGTAGTACAAATGTCTTGTTTTCATAGGTTTTGAATAAAAATCTTCCACCAAACCTTCGTCACAATCTATGTTTCTAACACCAGCTTAATGATAACTAAGTTGTTTCACTAAATTCTTTGTTATATTTAAAATTAATTGAAAGAAACACAAAGCATCTCAACAGAAATACAGTAACAAAAGGGTTGAAGTTATTTATTGCATATTTCACCAAGAAGATCAAAGTAAAGTTCATGAAACAATGGCTATAAAATATTTTTGCATTGTTATAGTCATTTAGTATTGTGGTATTCTGTCATACCAGTTATTTAGCTGTTGTAACATTTGTTGTGTGCCTTTCTGAAGTGCAGTACACTAGGAGAGGAGCTAGGTCTTCATGCTTCACTTCAATTATTTCATGCTGCTACAAACACTGTGTTTGGCTTCACTGTTGACATTAACAATGGTATCTAACAGTTAGATATTTACTCTAAACACCTCTTTCATCTAGTAGTCTGTTATTATCTCTGCAATTGTCACCATTGCTGCAGTCACTGCTTTAGTTGTTGTTAACATCTCGTTGGTGTAGAGCCATGGTCAAAAGTATTCCATTCATGACCAAGCCATCTTATAATTCCAAACATTGTATATCCAGTTCTTCATTTCATATATTTAACCCTTTAATATATTCAGATTATTTTGTCATTGGTTTGACTTAATCATGCATTATCTCATTGCTTCAACATCTTGATGATGTAATTATTCATTTTGACAATGACATTGTAGAGTAGGTATGAAAGGCCCAATCTGGCCAATTAGAACTTAAAACGGGTTGAATATATAGCCAGCTTTAATGTTAAAGGGTTAAACATTCTGTTTATCAGAATTGGTGGAAATAAATGACTTGGTGAAGTGGGGTCGTGGGTGGTGTTACAATGTATTTCTCTCCTCCCCACCTTTCTTAATTCTCTTAGAATTCTGTTAGATTATTCTCAAAGACTGTTCGTTGTACTCCGTTAAACTGTTTTCCTATTTTTTCTCTTCTTTTTTGTTCTTCCTATCCAAAGGTGTTCTCAAGGATTGCCCAAATCTGATCTGCACGCCACATTCAGCTTTCTACAGCGATCAGAGTGTCTCGGAACTACGCGAAATGGCAGCCGGGGAGATAAGACGAGCGATTATTGGCCGGATACCAGAGAGTCTACGCAACTGTGTGAACAAGGAGTATTTTCAATCAAGTAAGCAGATCTCATTCCTGTAACTGGATGATGAATCTGATGTCAGACTCTATTCCTGTTTTTGGGGATGGACATTATATATACATATATATCTATGTGTGTGTGTATGCCTATATATATATATATATATATGTGTATCTATCTATATATATATGCGCACACACATACATAAATATATATTTAAAAAAATTACAGAACAAAAGAGAAAAATAAATCTTAAAAAAAATTCCTGCTTGTCTTGGGCAGCCAAAGCTATATTATAGATGATAGAGAAGAAGTCAGGCCGGACTCCGGAAATATGTATGCACGTGTTGATTTGATATCTTGGCAAAAAAAAAAAATAAACTGCAAGAAAACAATGATAATTGATAATTATGATAAAAATGGAAAAAGACAAAAAGAAAGCAATGAAATATCAACAAACAATTTCAAAACATTTAAATGAAACAGAAAAAAATTTTTTTGAAGAAAAAAAATATTCATCTTTTTTAAA
>NC_068994.1:50452942-50454261 GCF_001194135.2 Octopus bimaculoides | reverse complement strand
ATATACATATATAAGTGTTGCTTAAAATAGTTGTGTGTATGTATGTGTGTGATGTTTTAAATTCTTTTCTTTTTTTTTTGTTAATTAACGGAACATCAACATATCATCGTCATCATCAGCAGCAGTAATTACAATGATAATGATTTAAAAATGCAAAAAGTAAATAAATAAATTAAACTTCAGGCAGTCCCTCTTCTCTCTCTTACTTTCTCTACATGTACACGTATGTATATGATTAAGTATGTATAGTTATCTGGGTGTGCATGTGTATGCAAGCCATGTCTGTGTGTGTGTGTGTGTGTGCCTGCTAGTATATATATGTATGTGTGTAAGTTGCATATGTTAATGGGTGTGTGCATGTGTGAGTGAGTGTGTGTGTGTAGATAGGTAGATATGTCAGGATTTATGTAGTTTCTATGTATGTACATAAGTGCAAAAGTATCTACATATGTTTGGATCCATGCACATTTATATGTATACATATATGTATATACTTGTGTAGTTACATGGTGAGATATGTGTGTCTGTATATCCAGACATGTACACGTCTGTGTGTGTGTGTATATATATATATATATATATATATGTATATATATATATATATATATATATGTATATATATATATATATATATGTATATATATATATATGTATATATATATATATGTATATATATATATATGTATGTATATACAGATATGAACACGTCTCTCTCTCTATATATGCACACACACATGCACGCGCATACATATGTAGACGTAATATGTATATACATATGTACATTTAAAATGTGTAAGGGTGTGTATGTATATGTGTTGATGTATATATATGTATAGAAATGCGTGTTTGATTGTGATACCATATTACCTCTATCCTAGCTTAGTTCATTAATTCGTAAGGGCAGGTCAGCAGTATAATGATTGAATGCAGTGGGACCACACTGGATTTAATAACGAATCACGAATCACATGCCATACAGGTGATTACTATAATTATTTATTTACCCTCTTTAAAAGTTCATTTCTTTTTCCCTCTTTATTTCTCTCTTCCACCCTGTTCCCAGTCGTAATTTGTTTTTTTTTTTTTTTTGAAAAAAAATAAAAGAAAGCTTTTCACATTTACAATGGAAAGAAACATCCCAGCTTCTTTTGAGTATTTCAATTATGCAAATTCATAAATTTTGGTTTTGTCAGATATAATCACCATACATATATATATCTTATGTAGTCTTCTGAGTGAAATTTTGCAGATAGTGACGGTATAAAAGCTTATGGGTGTGAGTGTATGATTAATATATATATATATAATTGATATATAGG
>NC_068994.1:50448951-50452713 GCF_001194135.2 Octopus bimaculoides | reverse complement strand
TATATATATGTATCTGTGTATGTGTTTGTATGTCTGTGTTTGTCCCCCCCAACATCGCTTGACAACCGATGCTGGTGTGTTTATGTCCCCGTAACTTAGCGGTTCGGCAAAAGAGACCGATAGAATAAGTACTAGGCTTCCAAAAAATAAGTCCTGGGGTCGATTTGCTCGACTAAAGGCGGTGCTCCAGCATGGCCGCAGTCAAAAGACTGAAACAAGTAAAAGAGTATATGGAGAGCTACTAAAGACTAAAGAAATCCAGATGAATATGCCGCAGTCAGCACCCCATATGTAAAACCTGACTGACAGAACATCAAGTGAGGAAAATAGGGATCCATGTAGTTTGAATCCGTAGGGTATTCCAGACACCCTGAAATTATTATACTCTGCAATAAATGCAGCCACCAATTGTTTGGTGAATCTCTAGTGATTGTTATATGTATGTATAATCGGAGCAAAAGATGACAGAATCATCACTGCATCAAACAGAAATAACTTGTGGTATTTGGTTTGCATTCCTTTATACTCATCCTGCCATTGCCGTTGTAGCTGTACGAGGTTGGTAAAATTAGTACCAACCAGACGAAGTACTGTGATCAAACAGTAACAGCTCAGAACTTTGGCGGAGCCTCAACAAGACTGCAGTCCAATGACTGAAACCAGTAAAAGTTAAGAAATATATTATTGTCCCAACTTCTCCCTCTCCCTGCCTGTCTCTTAATCTCTCTCTGTCTCTCTTTTGTTTCTCTCTTTCATGCTTTCTTAATTTCTTTTTCTGAACACCATGAGATTAAGCATTTACTGTCAGAAGTGGGAGTTAGTTTATAATGAATGACCAGTATAGTTTTTCTTTTTAATCTATGACAAATCTCATTCGGCTATACATACTGCTTTATATATTATATACATCAACCTACCTATCATATGTGTATTTGTGTTTGTGTATATGTATATCTAATTATATATATATATACACAAACACACGTACATATGCACACATACATACATGCACATACTTAACATCTGTTTTTGTTTGGTGCCTGGTTTGGTCTGGTCTGGTCTAGTCTGATTTGGTTTGTTTGTCGTTTTTTTGTTTTTTTTTTCTCAAGCTTATCAAGGTTACTACATGAATGATTCATTGTTTATTACTATTATTATTATTACTACTATTATTATTATTATTATTATTATTATTAAACATCATCATTATCATCATCCAAAATTTTTGTAATAATTTCTCCTCCAATGATAAGATGTAAAACGAAATTCATTTTGCTTGATTAACCATTAAAGGCATTTTAAACAAGTTTGTTAAATTTTTGTTAATCTCTTTTTAATAATACTAATCATAAACTTGTAATGCACACACACACACACACACACACACACACACACACACACACACACACATGCATGCACACATGAAATTCTACTTCCTGGTACCAATTCAGTTTTCTACATAGCTACGAATTTCAGTCATACATAAACACATTTTAGAGATGTAAAATTTTATGTGCATAAGTGCATGGCACAATTGCATTAGTTGCTTTTAATACCAGCCCATTTGGAATTTCCTATCGCAAATTGTTCCTGTTTTGATTAAAACTTCATTACATGGATGACGTCATGAAACTTTAGTTGCTCCACAACAGTGTAATATATAATAAATTTTATTATTATATAAATATTAAAAAATTTTGGGTACTCATTAGTAAGATATTTGTTATCTTTTATGTTTTACCCATTCTGGTCACTGGACTGTGGTCATGTTAGATCACCACCCTGAAGAGATTTAGTCAAATGAATCCACCCCAGTACCTATTCTTTATGTACGATGCTTGTTCTCTCTGTTTCTTTGCTCGGCTACTAAGTTACAGCAATGTAAACATGCCAAAACCACTTGTCATGCAGTGCTGGGAACAAATGCATGCACACACACACATATTAATATTTCATTTAGGTATAGAGATACTAATAACCTGAAGTTGGAACTCAATATTCATGTTTTGGAATAAAGCCTTAGTCGAGTACAGCACAAATGAAATTGAAAAAAGAACGACAAAGGAACTGGAAATTATGTAATGAACTTCAGTAGCTTATTGCAGTTTCTGTTATAAGATGCAGTGCACACAGAGCAAAAGCATTCAGTTCTGAATGCATTGAATCCTGTAGTAGAAACAGCTGTAAGCTGATGATGTTCATCGTATAATTTTCTGTACCTCTGTCATTTATTTAATTTCATCGAGTGTGTGTGTATGTATGCATATATATATATATATACATACATACAAGCATACACGTGCACACCCAAGTAAGGGTGTATACATACTCACAGACTGTAGCCTTCCACACAATCTCCATCTACCAGATTCACTCAGGAGGCATATGTCAGCCTGTGGCTGCAGAAGACACTTGTACTGCAGTGGGGCTGGACTTGAAAACACATGGACAGTTAATTGTTCAATTAATTTAAACCACACATATGTATGTACACACGTACATCCACACACCATACACATTATAGTGGTGATAATTAAAGTACCAATACAAGCCAATTTAAGCATTTTGACATATTGTGCAATCTTTGGAAACAAAAGGCTTAGTCATAAGCGCCATTTGTTTCCAGTTCTTTGTTTTATAGACTGAGGTTAATATTATGTTTCTTGGAAACCCTGGCCAAAGATAACTTGACCCATGCAAGCATGGAAAAGTGGATGTTAGTATGGTGATGACAGTATATTCCAATATCGCGATTTTCCTTGCAGAGACATTCCTGTCTCTCTAAGTATTCACTTACAAACGGAAGATATATTTCGTGCAATTTGATATAAAAGATTCTGGAAGATTCTGTTGGACACTTTTGATAGCTAATTGGTGTTTCAGTAAAACTTCTCCTTCCTTTAGCATGAAAAGAAGACAGCACACAGTTAGCTTAACCTTTTAACACTTAGATATACTTTATCAAGTATAATACTTATTTTATTTGCATTCTTTTTGATTAATCACGCATTATCTCGTAGCTTCGAGATTTCACTGATGTGATTGTTTATGCTTAGAATGACATTGTAGGGTGGGTGTGAAGCCAGATCTGGTCAGTTTAGATATTAAAAAAGGGAGAAATATATTGTTTGGATATTGCACGGTTATGATTTACACAAATTCATCAATGGTGTATCTTCTGATTAGTTGTCTCTTAAGATACATATACACATACAGTGTTACACACACAAGTTGGTTAGATACATATATACTAGATATAGTGTTAGGCATGCAGACACTAAAAACGAAACCCTTTATACAAACGTAATAAGGTTCGTTGAAAGGGAAAGATAAGATGGTGAAACAGGTGGTATCAGGTGATATCTAACTGTTTTTGTTATCATTGGTCAAGTCTGCTAGCTTTTGTAAGAATATTCTTGGGAATATTAGCAAAGTGTCCTTAGTCAAAAAATTATAATTCCCTCTTCTCTGCTAAAATGCTTGTGTAAAGTGTCTTAAATGTATCTTTGTGTGCTTACACACACATACACACACACACACACACACACACACATGCACTTACACATACACACACACACGCACCTTGAAATATTTTAGCTTATTAAGAGATATTGTTTGTGTGTGTTTGTGTAAATATAAATAGGTGTCTATGTGTATAATACATATATGTGTGTATTTGTACATATTTATATATATATTGTATGTATGGCTATATATGTACCATTTTAAAACATATATATATATATATATATATATATATAT
>NC_068994.1:50446539-50447924 GCF_001194135.2 Octopus bimaculoides | reverse complement strand
TCTCTCTCTCTCTCTCTCTCTCTCTGTTTCTCTCTCTCTCTCTCTCTCTGTTTCTCTCTTTCTCTCTCTCTCTCTCTCTAATTTGATATACATATATATATATATATATATCTAACAGTTTAAGTAAATCTATAATTAAAATATTGCATATTGTGTGCCTATTTTGTGTGTATGTGTAAATGTTTGTGTGTGTATAACATGTATATACACATCATGATCACACACATACTTATATATTCACTCAGCAACACACACACATGCACACACATATAGTTTAAATTTAAGGTGTTTTGTAATATAATTCCTCTATTTTCTGCTCTAATCCTCTCTCCTCCTCCACCCCCTTAAATTTCTGCTCCTTTCTCTCTCTCTCTCCAATTCCTGCAACTATCCACCTAAATATTACTTCCACCCACCTCCTTTATATTTCTCCATCCTATATTTCTTCCTCCACCCCCACACCTCCCCTCTCCCTGGTACTGTTTAGTCTCAAGCTTCGTTGCTGTCTGTTTTGTAAAAACATCATTTCTTGTGACCGTTTAATTTTCCCTTTTCAATCTCTTTTGTTTTTACTTGCTGTTTCCTCTTCTCAATTCTTCTTGTTTACCAGTTCCGCAATTTAATTAACATTCATTTGAACTGTTCCCCCATCTTTTCATCTAATTGTTAATGACCGTTCTATCCACCTGTGCATCATATGTCTGTTGGTTAATCAACATCACTTGTCACCTATCTTACCAACCTACATCTTTGTCCATTTAGCTATCTTTCAGCTGATTTATCTGTCATTTTGTTCATACACCTTTCCGTGAGTTTTTCCCATTTATCAGTCTATGCATCAGTTCAACCACCTGTTTATCCATCTGTCCTGTCTATCTACTCACCTGTCTATCCATCCATCCATTCACCTATCTGTCTATCCATCTGTCTAACTTTATATCTATTTAACTCGCCATATGTCTAAGTAACCATGACTGCTTATCTACATATCTAACCACCTGTCTAGCAAACTAAACACCTGTCTATCTTATCTAGATACCTTAAGCAACTGTCTACTTGTCTATTTTTACCTGTCTAATCTATTTGTCTATATCTAACAATATCGATCTATCTATCTATCTATCTATCTATCTATCTATCTACATGTCTGTATGTCTGTCTATATTCGATCTAACCGCCTGTCTATCTATCTTATTAATTATTAGAGAATCTAAACAAGAGAAGAAATGAAGAAGAAGAAAAACAAAAAAAAACATAAACAAAATAACAGAAAAGAAAAAAAAAACAAAAAAGAAAGTAATCAAATGAGAGCAAATTCATAAAAAAAACAACCCCAAAAAACACAAAAAATAACAAGACAGCAAAACAAAAACAAAAAATTGAAC
>NC_068994.1:50441970-50446180 GCF_001194135.2 Octopus bimaculoides | reverse complement strand
TATATATATATATATATATATATATATATATATATATGCATATTTACATACACCTACATATATCTATGTATATAAATGTGTATGTGTATATGCATGTATATGTGTGTATATATCTTTATATTTATATTTATGTGCGTGTACATCTTGTTTGTGTATGTGAATATATAAATATATTTACACACACACACACACACACGCATATATATATATACATCCACATCTGTGTGTCAATATCTTCATTACATGGTCCCTTTTTTCATTAAGTTCATTGTAGGACAATGGAGGTGGCACACATGGCAAGACAGCAGCCGGGTCAGATACTATAATTATCATCATCATTATTATTATTATTATTACTATCATTATATATCTACTTCCAGTGCCTGACAGCAGTCCTGGGGTTGTTAATTTATTCATTTTTTTTTGTATTTTCTTTAAAAAAAAACAAAGAAACAAAAAGAAAGGCTCACTTACTTTTCTCAACTTTCACTTCCGTCTGTCTTGTCTAATCCAGTCTAATCTATCCATCTCTCTCTTTCTCTCTCTGTTTGTCCTTCTCTCATTGAAATCCCGCCGGGGTCGACTTTGCCTTTCATCCCCCCTCCCGGGTGGGGGAAGGGAGGAAAGGGGAGGTTACTGATTGAAAGAAAGTAAAAAAAAAAAAAGAAAAGGGAAACAAAAGAAAAACAAGAAACGAAAATGAAACAAAAATACAAAACGGAAAAAAACAATACCAGTAATTTATAAATACATATCTCATATATATGTATCTCTCTTTCTCTACTTATGTGTCTGTGTTTGTGTACACATGTACATACATACATACACACTCGCATATGTATACTCACAAACATACAAATCACACACAAGAATCTATTCAAGTGACTATATCTGCCCACCCTTTCCAACCCTTGTTACGAAATCGGCCTTGTTCCTAGTCCAAAGATATCATTGTCATCATTACTATTATGATTATTATTAATGATTATTATTATTATTATTATTATTATTATTATTCTTATCATCATTATTATTATTATCATTATTAATATTATCATTATTATTACTATGATTAGCTGTAGTAGTAGTACACTTTACTTCAAAACATCAAAAAAAAAAAAGAAAGAAAAAATAATTAAAAAAAAAAAGACAAAACCCCAAACCAACCATGTGTTATTGAATACAGATCTTAATAAAGTGTCCTGTTGCAAAGTCAGCCTCTGCCTTTATATCTGTCTCTTCTCTCTCACTCTAGTTTACTGTGTGTGTGTGTGTGTATGTGTGTCTCTGTCTCTCTCTCTCTCTCTCATATTCTCAAATATTTCCATTATGTGTAAAGCAAATAAAAATGAAAAGTTTTGGTAAGTCACCTAAAGTCCCACTGTATCTGTCTGTCTGTCTCTCTTGTTTGTTTGTTGTTTGTTGTTTTGTTCTGTGCATGAAACTTTGTCACTGGCTGAAGAACGAATGATGATATGTGCAGTTACCGAGCTAACATGGTGTGGTCAGGTGAGACGAAAAAAAAAAAAAACATGAAGCATTTTTTTGAAAAATTAATTTTGTCCCTACCCCTTCTCTCCACCTCAAAATTTGAATGAATAAAAAATGTATTGGTGCTTGTGGAGAATCTGATGATTGAGTTTCAATCCCAGGCAGAGGTAATTATATATATATAGTCACATAGAACCACACTCTCATGCACCCATGTCGATGTGGGACTGCTTTGTACATGTCATATATATATGTATGTGTGTATGTATGTATGCATGGACATTATGTATGTGTCTGTGTGCATGTGCGTATGTATGTATATGTGTATACTCACACAACATCATCATTATTTAATGTCTGTTTTCCATGCTGGTATGGGTTGGGTAGCATGACAGGAACTGGCAAGGCCAGGGGCCACACCAGATTCCATAGTCTGCTTTTAGCTTGGTTTTGATAGTTGGATACCCTTCCTAATACCAACCACTTTACAGATTGTACTGGGTGCCTTTTACATGGCACCATCAGCAGTTCCTTTTTATGTGACACCACCACTTTTTGCACACGCATACATTGAGACCCCCCCTCCACACACACACACACACATCATTGTTTTAACATCTACTTTCCTATGCTTGCATAACTCAGTCTTATCACTTGCCACTCAACACACAACTACCATCAGCTACTACTACTACTACTATTACACTCTTGTACATTCTCTTCATTACCTACTCACTCCATATTCTTGCACACACTGAAAAATCTATTCCCACCCTCTGTTCACATTCTTCTACATCAAAGGCATGTCTGACACTTCATCTCCACCACCTTTACCTTTCTTTCCAGCTCCATCTCAACTACTCCAAGTCAGTTGAGAGGGAATTCTGTAGCCGTATGAGAGATGTGGCTACCTCAGTAGTGCTGGGGCCACGAAAAAGCATGCAGTATGCTCTACTAAGTGGTTGGCATTAGATGGGATATTGAGCCATTGGGAAAATTGAAGCATCACATAATCCTCTGCCTAATCAGATCCCTTCAAACCGTCCAATGCATTGCAGCATGAAAAACAGTTATTTGATGATGACAATGATGGTAATGCTTTTCTGTGTATATATAAAAGTGCAGACTCAGTTGTATACCTAAGAGTTTTGCTTCCCGATCTCATGGTTTTGGGTTCTGCCTCACTGTGACACTTTAGGCAAATGCCTTCTGCTAAAACTCACATCTACGTGCAAGTGTGTATGTGTTGTGAGCGATAGAAGCAGTTTTTGTAATGAATATTAATTAGCACATCCAGCCTAACTTGGACTGCGGTAAATGTCCAAAGAAATCATCTCATGTAGTTTGGCTGACTGCTTCTGATGATACATAGTATGGTGAAATTACTTGATACAACAATGCCATCAGCTGGTGGTGACAAAATAGTGTCTGATTATCTGTGCTTTTTAGCATTTGTTGTCTACATGTGATAATTTCTCTGAATGTTTACTGCAGTTCCAGGTGTTAAACTATACATCCAATATATGGTATTATTCATCTTCCAGTAAAAGTGAAGGTTGTGTTAGAACGTGGAATACTGTGTTATTTACCATGAGAGAACTTCTCATATGTACTGGTCATGCATATAAGCACAGTATTTTGTGTTCCAACAGAACCCCCACTTTTAGTGGGCGATAAATATTACTTTTTGGTATCAATTAATACTGTTTGTGTCACTATTAATTATAAAGTCATAAATGACAGAAACGGTTTGAAATTTTATTCAACAATAACAAAATTCTAATATCACAACAAATTGTTTTGTAACTTAAAGGCATGTAAATAATTTATATTATTATATTTAATTATAAATAAATTACTTACATGCCTGCATCAATGCAAAAAGAAAAATCCTTCAGAATATGTTTTGTAGAATGATATGTCAAGAAGCTTTTTTTTTTTTACCAGTACTACCAGATTACTCAAATCCATATATTGATATATTGTGACATATATATATGATTATATATATAACATATAATATAATCTCCGTATATACACACACACACACACACACACACACAATAAAGGCACGTGGCCAAACGGTTAGTGTAATGCATTCATGATCACATTGTCATAATTTTGATTCCTGGATGGTGGGGGTATGTGTTCTGTTTTTGAGCAAAATATTTCGTTTCATGTTGCTCCAGCTTAGCCAGCTGTAGATGAGAAACCTCATGACAGACTGGCATTCATGGTAAATATTGTGATCTTCATCAATTACACACCATCAAAACTAAGTCATGCACCCCTAAGGGTCTTGCAACTCAAAGCATTTTATATCTGTATGAATGGCATATCTCTCTGCATATATATATATATTGTTGCTATTATGCAAAAGTGTTGTAAGTCCAAAACGTTGCTTTTTCAGAAAATGTCGAAGTAATTTCATTGTTCCATAGCAAAACCTTTGTGCTACACTTAGACAATTTTTGATATTTTGGCATCTGAAGTAGCTGGAGATAACAATAGTTTGACCAAAAGAAGCAACTATTGCAAGCAAAAATGAATATTAAAAAAAAAAAAAAAACACATTTTGCCAAATTTGGACATACGACAGTTTAACATAATAGCAACGATATGTAGAAACATATTTGTATTTGTATGTGTACACACATGCATATATCCTCATATATAAATGTGTGTGTATGTATGTATGTATGTATGTATATATATATAT
>NC_068994.1:50441762-50441960 GCF_001194135.2 Octopus bimaculoides | reverse complement strand
TATATATATATATATATATATATATATATATATATATATATATACATACACACACACACATACAGGTATATATTTATTTATATTTATAAATGTATATATAAATATATGCAGTTTATACAATGTTTCCATGTATGTGTATAGATACATATCCATGTGTACTTTTATATGTATATATATATATATATATATATATATATA
>NC_068994.1:50433849-50439550 GCF_001194135.2 Octopus bimaculoides | reverse complement strand
CTGAATGCTTTTACAATACTTATTCATGACCACATTTCTATGACTGATAAAATACCAGTCATTTACTGGGGCTGAAATGACTGAATTACCCCTCTTGCCATATTAATAGCCTAGTGCCTCTATTAGAAACATTATTATCAATTGCATTCACTAGTATGATAGAACTGGTAAAATTCTGCTGTATTTTGTTGTATCTGGGGAGAGTCTTAATGCCTTATTATCTGACACACTCACTGGTCCGATTTCCACTCATTATTTATATTTTGTCTTTGAAATTTTTCTTTGCTTTTGCAACCTTGTCGATGGATGTTGGTTCTGTTCATTTACTTCAATCTGTGGTCCTTAGAACTTAATTACAATTGGTTTTGTATTTCGTTTTTCTAGGATTGATGAAATAAGTACAAGTCATATGTTGGGGTTCAGTTAAACCTATACTCTTACTCTTACTTGTTTCAGTCATTTGACTGCGGCCATGCTGGAGCACCGCCTTTAGTCGAGCAAATCGACCCCAGGACTTCTTCTTTGTAAGCCTAGTACTTATTCTATCGGTCTCTTTTTGCTGAACCGCTAAGTTACGGGGACATAAACACACCAGCATCGGTTGTCAAGCAATGCTAGGGGGACAAACACACACACACTCACATCCATATTTATACGACGGGCTTCTTTCAGTTTCGGTCTACCACATCCACTCAGAAGGCTTTGGTCGGCCCGAGGCTATAGTAGAAGACACTTGCCCAAGATGCCACACAGTGGGACTGAACCCAGAACCATGTGGTTGGTAAGCAAGCTACTTACCACACAACCACTCCTGCACCTATCTTCGATACTATTCGTTTTCTCGTGTTCCAAACGATTATTCTTAACCTCGACATCATTCTGGTTCCTGTTTGGTTACCTCCCATTGTTTTTCTTAGTTCCAAACCTCCGTGTCATCGACTTTGCATTTCACCCTCTTCGGTTAGATAAAGCGACACCTGTTTAAAACTATAAATGATTGATTTAACCAGCTGGTTCCAACTAAAAGTGTTTTATTGTGTGCCTACATGAGAAATCAGTAGTGAGATTTTAAAAGAAATGAAAAATCGTTACAGTTGCCCCGATAAGTTGTCAGTTGAAACTTTTTTTTTTTTTCCAGGCTCATCTTTGGCTGCCATCGTTGTAATAGTAAATAAATTCTATACCAATAAAGCACTACTTCAGTACAGTGGCTTTTGACCTTGTTCCAGTATGAGATATTATCACAAATAACAATAACTAAAATTCATAAATCGACATGGAGGTATGTTCTAATTGAAGAAATAACGGCAGTGTTCAGATTATGATGTTGCCGAAGTGACTTTTGACTTGTAGAGACAAGGGAGATAATTTGTGATCGCCTTCTCAACATGTTCTTTAACTTCATCTGAGCATCATTGACTAAGGCCATGCTGGGGCATCACCTCATGAAACAACTTTCCATTTCTCTAACGCAGCTCTTGAAAATTTTGGCTGTAGGCTCTTTTTTTTTTTTTTTTCCTGATTTTTTTTTTTTTTTCTCTGTGAAAATTTTTTTCTAAAAATCAATTTTGTAATTATATCTACATTGGCAGAGAAGAGTGTGATAGAATGTATAGGGACGAAGACTACAAAAGAAGATCAAATATATATGAATGGTTACAACTACCATTCTTAATTCAAGACTCATAAGCACATTATTTAACTTTATTTCTAGAAGTTCTATCATCGTCATCACCATTTAACGTCCGTTTTCTGTGCAGGTATGCATTGGATCATTCGACTAGATTTGATTTTTCTGATGCATTCTATGAGAGGAGGTGCGTGGCTTAGTGGTTAGAGGTGTCAGGCTCATGATCGTAGGATACTGATTTCAATTCCTGGACCTGGTGATGTGTTGTGTTCTTTAGCAGAACACTTTATTTCCCCTTGCTGTGGCGCATTCAGCTGGTAAAAATAAGTACTTCTGTTATGGACTGGCGTCCCATCTAGGGGAAGGGAAAGATATATGCCTCAGAAATCAACAAACTGGTCCCATTAGTGTATATGTTTCGGGAAGGTACTTTTATCCTATATTTTGTATGGGTGGATATCCTTCCTATCAGCAACTCATTTTACACACTGTAATAGGTGCTTCTTTTTTTTTTTTTTTTTTTTTTCATAATTTCATGACACCAACACTAAAGAAGTCGGCAACTAACTCACAAGACGAAACCCCTTAACAGAGTTGGTGTGCAGTATTGAGAGAGGTTGTTGCTTCATGCTAGGCATAGAGTAGTTAAAATATGAGGGACAGGGATAGTTACTCCCATCAGAAAAAGAAATGTTGGTCATGATGAGATGTCTGGGTGTAGCCTTCAAGGTACATGACGGTGGATAGAGAAAGAACAGGGGTAGAAAATCGACAAAGGTTGGGTGGGTGGTGGGTTCAAGGGAAAGTGACAGACGGTTGAGATAGGGACAGATTTGAAAGTAGTGTATATCTAGCTGGTAACTTTTGATCTCGCTTTGCACTTACTTCCTCTGCGTTTTCTTATCTTTCCTAATCCCAGTTTCCAATTGAGATGCAGGTTAACTTGAATGCCAGTACTTTGGTTATTGAGTGAGTGGTCTTAGGCTCAAATCCAACCTACAAAATATTTTATTATGATTCTTTGATTACTATATCTAGTTCTCATACTTAGGTCATCTAAAAGCATGGCTTACACACACACACATGCAAGCACAAGTGCATATTGTGTTGGAACAAAAGTTTGTACTGTTTATTAAGTAAAACTAGAAAACTATTTCGATATTTGTGCCTACTTTTTGTTCATCTATATTTGTCCCTGTTTGTCCCTCTACTTATCATCAAATTGAAATGCAGTCCATAATTTTTCTTCCTGTTACATTCTGAGGCATCTAAACATTATAACAATTCACATATTCAAGTGTTTTAAATTCCTTATAACACTTATGAGATATGGTGAGTATCTCTACGATGTCTTGTGTCGTTTCTGATTAGTGTTTCTGTTTGGTCATCATCAACAAGTTTAGACCTGCCGGAACGCTTACGGTCTTTCAGATCAACATTTTCACACCTAATCCTTATGAACAGTCCTCTCAGCTATGGCGCCATCCCCACAATCTTTTTTGCCCTTTGTACAGCGATTTTTTTTTTTTTTTTTTTTTTTTTTTTTCTTCTTCTTCTTCCTTTCCCAAAGCATACAAGCTTCAGATAATGAAAATGTATCCCATTTTCCTCCATTTGAGTGGATTTGGTCGACGAAACTGAAAGAAGCCCCATTATATAAATGTGTATCGTATCTCTCTGTGTCTCCTTATACTACTATAGCTTCGGTAGCTATAACGAGCCTCCCTACCACAGAACCAATGCTATAAATCAACTCATATGGTGTATAACACATATATTATGCGCGCGCATGTGACAAACGAACGGACACCAAACTGGATTGCTTGCAACATTTAGGTTCATCTGTCACTAGTTCTGAATTAAAATATTACTGGCAACGTCTAATTAGGATTAATAAAAGGCGTACCACACATGTATTGAGGTTATTTCTATTGATCATGTTTCTCTTGCAAAATTCCTTAGTTCTTTTTTTTTGTTTTTGTTTTTTGTCAATGTCACAACTTCAAAGTGTCATGGTGGAAATATATCCAGTTTTCTTCTGGAATTAAAGTGGTAAGATGGAGGTACGACTATTTCTAAGCTACAATTTAAAAGTTCGTGTAGGGTTATATTTCATCTTTAACATAGAGTACACTTTGTCTGCCATAACGTATTTTACGGCATGGTAGACACAGTCTGACTTGAGAAATTTAATTCTAGAATAAAAAAAAATAAATAAAATATGGCATGTTAGACACGCCCTGATCCGGGAAATACAATTCCAAAAAAACAAGTTTTCTATAATTACCAAAACCCTGGTCATTGCCCAGTAGGCACATGTTAAATGCCTCTTGTCAGACAAAATTAGAGAGCAAACTAACGGCAAAATCTCACACTCGGCATTAAGCGAATTCACCTAAACCAGAAGTTTGCTTCTGAGTATTATTGTTCACAACATTATACTTTTCACTTTAACTGCCTAGTGATTCTCATCTGGTGTCGTGAAAGAAGCATTGCAATTTTCTAGGTCTTTTTTAAACATATTTTTTTTACATCCTGCAAAACAAGAGTACTCATTTTATCATCCCATAGAAGTGATCAACATCTATAGGCATCGGCATGTTTCCGTTTGTTTTGAAAGAAGTCCACAAGACATTATCAAAATCGTCATACAAAATCCTCCCAAAATAATATATTCTTTTATTCTTTTACTTTAGTTGAAGAAACTGACCCCTAGCCTAGTACTTATTCTATCGGTCTTTTTTGCCGGAACGCTTAAGTTACAGGGACATAAATACACACACTCACACACTAATATACACATACACGACGGGCTTCTTCTAGTTTCCCTGTACCAAATCCACTCACAAGGCATTGGCTGGCCTGAGGCTATAGTAGAAGACACTTGCCCAAGGTACCATGCAGTGGGACTGAACTCTAGACCATGTGGTTAGGAAGCAAACTTGTTATAATATCTAAGTATAAAACGGGATTCCAAATAAGTTCCATGTACAAAATTCACTAATAAAACATCGCTCAGTCCGGGGCAGTTGCAAAGCAAGCTTCTGAACCACACCGCTCTTGCGCCTACGAATTATAAATAAATCTTAGTGGAAGATTTTTGTTAATCTTAATACTAAATTACCGTTCTTACACACCGCGCCTCTTCCTTGAATTTGAAACCGTCACATATCGCTTAAGTGCATTGACATCGTTTTTGTTTTTCCAGTATGAGTTATTTCCCTTCACTGTTGATTCCGAAAAGACTACTCCGTGTGTAGATGTGATGACAAAGACACTTATATCCTACGCACACACAACCACTCAGTAGTTGAAACAATGACACCGTGTGTGTGTGTCTACATAAACCTACATATATATATATATATACTTAGAAGGATATTTGTTATGACTGGTGACAGTGAACATTGCTTTCGCACCTATTAAGTGCTTAGTTGTATAGGCGACTGTGCCTCTTATCATTTGAGTCTGGCAAATCGCCTTTGCAACTAAGTGCTTTATAGGTGCGAGACCAACGGTCTCTCTCTGACCGTCTATAGCAAACAACGTTTTAAATATTGCTCCTTTAATATTAGAGTATAGTGCGTTTCTTTTTTGAATATATGAACTACTACTGACCGATATCTCCCTGTGCCTGTCAAATCATATGTCCCTGCCGTAAGGCTTTACTTCCAAACACGCCAGCTTAATTTAATTCTTCCTTAGTCGAAAGACATCCGCTGATTATGTTCTGTTATTTGTATTTGTGTACCATTTCTCCGTTTTTTTCCCCGTCCTTGTTTTTGTATACATTCGCTGCTTTCTTCCAAGGAATCTAGTGCCCTTAGCTTAGTTTTCCCTTGGGGCTGGCCAGATTGGAGCAATCTCGAGTATAACCAGCCGAAATTGCAAAGATAATCTGGAACTCGACTGAGGAAAGAAAACTCCGAATGACCCGTCCGTGTTTTCTTTGTATCGTCTGTCTGGATGTTTTGCTGTCCCCTTTTTTGTATCATATATATATATAATGTGCAGGAGAGGCTGTGTGGTAAGAAGCCTGTTTCCCAAACACAAGGTTCCAGGTTCAGCCCC
>NC_068994.1:50428852-50433359 GCF_001194135.2 Octopus bimaculoides | reverse complement strand
TATATATATATATATATATATATATATATGCGTGTGTGTGTGTGTAAGTTTGTTGCCAGGTAAGTATCGATCGAAAGTGTTCGAGTCATGACCCATGCAATTCCCTTTCTTCAACATCGCTTTTCAACGAATTCTCAATCCAGTGTATATTCCATTTTAAAGACAGTAATATGAGATTTGAGAAAGCTTTCTTCCAGGCAGCCGATCTCTAGTATATATTTTCCTGCTGTCGCAACTACCTATTGAGTTATGTCCCTTACAGTTCGTAAACAAGGGACAGTACTTTGTTGATCTCGCTCTATGCTTCTCATTCACGGTCACAGACACACACACACACACACACACAGAGGCATGCATTCACATACATACATGAGCTTTACCAATGCTCTAATGTACAACAAAGCTGCGCTCCCCAAACTTTTTTTGCACCAGAGACTAGTTCCATGCTTGACAATTTTTCCACAGACCGGGGGATAGCATGCTCAACAAGACACAATAAAGTGCATAATATATAATTTAAATATTACATATCGTATATAACTAATTTATATTACATTTATTATACGTACATCATGCAAAACACACTGCAGACCGCGATATTCAATGAAATACAAATGGCACTTGATAATTTATTCTTTTTGTGCACCCCGGTACCAAATGCTCCGAGAGCAATGATCTGCAGCCGGTACTTTTGTTTGTCTTAAGGATTTGTTTTAGTTGAGCAAGCTGGAACAATGATCATACTGAAGTATGATCAAGAGAGAAGATAGTTATCAAACGGGATGACGAAGTCTTCAGTTACGACTCCCTTAGCATATAAGAGCACGTTCACTAAACAAACATCTTAAGATTCAAAGCGGTTATTGTTGCTAGATAGATGCATGAGAAATCAGCTTCACGGAATTTCTCTATTCTCCTCATTGTCGAGACGATCTTATCTTTGTAAATTAAGTGAAATAGTATGTTACTCCATGTTGCCATTTCTCCCCACTTTTATGTTACTCACACACACTCGCAAAACACTCACATATACACGCACATATGCACATACGATCTACTTTCATACGGATGTACACACACACACGCGCGCACACACGTAGTCACACACACAGTCACTCACACACTCATATGTACAATATATTAAATGTTAAAGCTAATCATGTATCGGGTTGACATTAATACAAGTCTCTGTATTTAACCTAAATGAACTGTAGTTGTTACTCTTGAAATGTGAGGTAACCTGAGCAGTGAATTACTCACTGCCATTAGTTGAGAATTATTCCAAGTCGAACGTTCTTATATAGTGTTGACGTCATTAGAGTTTATAAACGTTGGAAGAACTTTAAATAGTTCTATTTTCGGTGTCGTGAAACTCGATGCAGATAAAGCTATAAATAACAGCAGCATTCGACTTCTCGTTTCCAAAGCTGGTTTTTAACTCAATATTTATGTTTCAAGTATCACCGTTCCCCAAAGGAGTTTTAAACTCAATATTTAAGCTTCGAGTTTCACCTTTCCGCAAAAGAATTATATATTGGGTCATCCCATAAATAATGCGGTTTTTTTCAATTACATGAACTAAAAGTCGGAGGAGGACGGGATAAACTACCTGTATGAACTTGCAAGTTTTGAAGAGAGCAGTTCGATTTTAACATTTATGTGTTCAAAGCTATAATGGAAGGGACAAAGGAGCATATTCGGCATATTTTGCTTTATGAGTTCAATAAAGGCAACAGAAAGTGCGAGGAATATTAATACAGTATATTGGGATCGGACAATAAGCGTAAGCGGTGATGTTATTTAGGAAATATATATAACAAGCAAGATTCCTGAAAAAATATTAATCGAAATTGGATCAATGGACATTGAGTAGAAGGCAGCTAACGAAGCAAGCAACCAACAATTCAGTTGAAAGATGTACAGAATAAATAATGTGAAAGGCGTGTATTTTATTGTAGAAGGTAATATATATAAATACGTAATACTAAAGAGTAGCCTCCCTTTAAACTCTCGAGGTGACCTCCCTTGCATATGTTCCTATAACCAAGAAATGAATGGCTCTCTTTCCATTAGAGAAACTTGAGTGTCTTTGTGTCTGTGTTTGTCCCCCTCCCAATCGCTTGACAACCGATGTTGGTGCGTTTACATCCCTGTAACTTTGCGGTCCGGCAAAAGAGACCGATAGATAGTTATTCCACTCATTTGACTGGGGCCGTGCTGGAGCACCTCTTTAAAGGGCTTTTTAGTCGAAGAAATCGATCGCAAGGCTTATTCTTTTTAAGCCTGGGGTCGATTTCTTCGACTGAAAAGCCCTTTAAAGAGGTGCTCCAGTATGGCCGTAGTCAAATGACTGAAGCAACTAAAAAAAACAACAACATCATGAACGTTGGATAATTACCAAAAGAATTGGATCGCGAATGCTTGTGGCCGAAATGGGGCTTCTGGAGTAACGTGATTCGACAGGGTGCGTAGCCTGGAGAACAGGGAGTCTCTGCAGGTCAAGCTGCTACTTCTCTGTATTGGGAGGTCACAGTTCTGATACTACGGACATGGGATTAGAATGTCGTGGGAAGGAATCGCTTGACGGTTACTTGAAGCGAAGCCAACCGGCAGGGCACCTCTGGGGTACACCAAGAAGGAGATAGTTGGATAATATTCATGGTCTCAGTTGGTCACACTTGGGAATCCATCCGGAAAGTGTAATGATGGTTGTTTTGATAGGACCCTGGAGAGGAGGTGCTTGAGAACTCTAGCCCAAACAACCCTCCCAGGAATAAAGGTAGAAGATGGATGGATGGATGGACCTAGCGAAAGGAACGGTTTTGGTTATTTCGCTTCAGAATATTGTTGTTATAGATGACATTCATAATTAACTTCAGGTCTTTCCCTCTCTTTCTCTCCATCTTCCCCTCTCTCTCTCTCTCTTTCTCTGTACGCGCACACACACACACACACACACACACACGCGCGTATTACTTCAAAGTATAACCAACTGAGGTGAATAAGCTACATTGAGAAGGTCTAATTAGAGTGAAACATGTCCGTTGCTTTCTGACGATGCTGATAAGAAACCCCTTACTCGCTGAACTGTGATTATCGTACCAAAACTTCGCTTAGTTGGGATTTTTGGAGTTAATTCCCTTGCTCTTTGTTAGGTTATAAACATTTCTAGAGGATATTCATGTTTATTGTTTGTTTGGTTAATCTCACTTAATCGAAGTTTTCCCAGCTCACTGTATTACAATATCTGAGAACCTTACCGTATGTGATTTAAGTATGAAGAACTCTTCCTTGAAGCATTTGCCTTTAGCTTTATCATTGAGTTTTCGCTAAGTAAGTTGCTTCGAGACACAGGCCGATATCTATGGACGCAGGAAGGTTGCAGTCGAGTAAGATGGTGATACGATGATACAACGTTGCAATAGATAAAACCACAAAGAAGCAGTCAGAGTAAAGTATGGCAAGCAAGGGGGAAGTAGGCGGAAAGACATCAGTTAATGAGATGCCAGGTTTACGTAGCTCGGAAAGAAGCTAAAAAAAAACTATGAGGGTTTCCAGTGTTCAGAGATGCAAAGCGTTCCACATTGTGATGCAATGTCTTATCATGAACGAAGATGGTGTCGGTGGAAGTGTGTTCGGAATGGCTGTAGTGCGCTTGTCTCCAGTGAGTCTGTGAAGAAAGAAGCATGGATTTACTACTACTACTACTACTGCTGCTGCTGCTGCTGCTACTACTACTACTACTACTACTACTACTACTACTACTACAGGCTGTTGGATGTGTTAGGAACTACTCCAAATAGAGCCCACTGTGAGACCAACTGTTAAATTGACAGTTGTGCGATCGAAAGGGTTATTAAGTATACGAAAACAGCAGGGCTACTGGCGATAGTTGCCAAGATGTTGAAAATGTTTGGTGAAGTCGGCGACACTTGTCGCTCGCTTAGTCAATTAGCACGGGGATTCATCTACCAATAAGTGGCGCAAAATCTTGCTTTGTGAATCGCTACAAAAGAAAAGAGATCCAGAGGCATGAAAATGCATGGGCCGCGAATCGAAACTACGATTTCGCGACCGTGATTGCAACATCCCTAACCATTAGGCTTCGCGCTTTCGTGTAACAATAGCAGCCAGAAGAAATACCCAATGAAATGAAATCTTTTAATGGCCCAGAGACAAGTGGTTGAGAGTTTTTGTTACTTACATCGAGGGGAATATGACGAAAGCATAGGAACCAAAATAAGAATGAAGTGGAATATGTAGTATATACAGGTCGTCGTCGACTTCCGACCTATCCGACTTATGACCGTTCGGCTTTACGACGATTGGCGCGCCAGCTCCCGGCAGCGATAATAAATAATCCGGTTGAAATCTAACGGGTTTCATTTCTTAGAAATTAACCCGTTTATGGATGATGTCTGCTAGCAAACGCTTCCTCTAGGTTTGGTTATCGATCACCACCGTGGTTATACCAAGTGTTGGATGAATATCCTGTCGCGGAGACATC
>NC_068994.1:50423764-50426179 GCF_001194135.2 Octopus bimaculoides | reverse complement strand
TTTCCCTCCTCCTCCTCATCATCATCTTCCCCCTCCTCCTCTTCCTCCATCATCATCATTATCCTCCCCCTCCTCCTCCTCCTCCTCCTTCTTCTTCTTCTCCTCCTCCTCGTCTTCCTCCTATTTCTTCTTCTTTGTCTTCTTCTTCTTCTTCTTCTTCTTCTTCTTCTTCTTCTTCTTCTCCTCCTCCTCCCCGTCTTCCTCCTCCTCGTCCTCCTCCTCCTCGTCTTCCTCCTGCTTCTTCTCTCTTCTTCTTCTTTTTCTTATTCTTCGTCTTTGTCTTCTTCTCTCTTCTTCTTCTTCTTCTTCTTCTTGTTCTTCTTCTTCTTCTTCTTTGTCTTCTTCTTGTTCTTCTTGTTGCTCTCCTTCTTTCTTCTTCTTCTTCTCCTCCCCTCCTCCTCCTCCTCCTCCTTCTCGTCTTCCTCCTCCTCGTCTTCCTCCTACTTCTTCTCTCTCTCTCTTCTTGTTCTTCTTCTTGTTCTTCTTCTTGTTCTTCTTTCTTCTCTATTCTTCTTCTTCTTTTTCTTCTTCCTTCTTCTTTCTTCTTCCACCATCACCACCATCGCAGCTGCCGTCATCGTCATCATCATCATCATCGTGATCGTCGTCGTCGTCGTCGTCACCACCACCACCACCACCACCACCACCACCATCATCATCATCATCAGAACTTGCAATTCAAGACTAATAGAATGATATCTGATAAACACTGTCCGAAAAGTCGTCAGTGTAATCTATGCATGCACGTATGTGCATATGCGTGTGCACACGTGTTTATGCGTATGTGTGTGTATGTGTGTGTATGTGAGTTTGCAGTTGTATGCGCGTGTGTGCTGCAAGAAATGTTTGGTTGTGAGTGGGAGTTTGTCCTTTACTTTGTGTTTCTAATCTTGCGTGAATGAGACCATGCAAATACGTAATGTGTATACACGTATATGGAGATGTATTCTTTTTTCTATTACGATGTTGATATTCGCATCATCTACGTGTGTCTACGCACATATGTGTGTGTGTGTGTGTGTGTGTGTTGCTATTTGTGTGTCATAGATCTTCTTCAGCAAGGTTGAGCAAGAGCTAAACAAATAAAACGGTTTTTGAAAACATGGACCAAGGAACACAATCAAGCAAAAGGTTAGCAGTTCATATTCTGGCCCAAGTCCTGTATTATGTTGTGTCTTGTTTGTTGTCAAACTGGCTGAATCCACCCAGGTAAAATGTGGTAAAGTTCTGTCAGAAATAGCAGCAACAGTCCAATGTTGATTCCAACTATGTTTGGAGAAAAAAAAAATTATATCTTTGAAGAAATGAAATGGGTAAGAACCAGTTATAAAAATTTAACTTTGTTATAAAAATTAAAATGCTTTAAAAGCCGAAAACACGGAAATTTATATCTCAGCACAGCGCACTGGATTTGGAGGGTGGAATGGAATTCTTACTAATTCCCTTACAATTCCCTATATATATATATATAGGACAATTCGCAAAAAAAAAAAAAAAAGACAAAGACAGGTGGTGTAGACAGCAAACAGATGTATTAGTATAACGCTCGGGAAGTGAAACAGTCTTTAACGTTTCGAGCCTACGCTCTTCCACAGAAAGAAACAAGGAGAGAAAAAAAGAATGTGTAGTGGCTAGCGATCTATGAATATATATATACATATATATACACACGCATATATACATACACACACATATATATGCATGCATACATACATACATACATACATACATACATACACACACAATATCTTAATATGATGATAATGTCGATAGTATATCGATTGTGAATGGCGGTCTACCTTTCCTTGTTATCTCTTATCACCATGTTTAATGTGCTAGCATTGTGTCTTCATGACTTAAAATAGTGTGATTCGTGTTATAATCGTGGTATTTATGCGGTCTAATAGTGTGTGGCCGCTATGGGTTTTGTGTAGTGTCATCACTTGTTATATACGATATTGCCCTGTAATTCTTTGCGTTATGTTCGTATGTTTTGTGCATATTAATATCTAGCAATTTATATGATATCGTCCTGTTCATTGTGTAATATCATGGTATATTTTCAGAGTTATCGGTCGTGGGTTTTCTGTGCTCCTCATTATGTGCTATTATCGTGTATATTTTGTCTTGCTATCCTTTATTGTAAGTCAAAATGTTGTAATCCTCTTTTGTGTGTTGTTATTGTGTGTTCTATGGACTCACCCTGAAAATGATATAAGGATAGAGATATAAGGATAGAGATATAAGGATAGAGATAAGGATAGAGATAAACACGCATACAAACATATAGTGGATGTTTGGTACGTCATGGGTTCAGTCCCACTGTGTGGCACCTTGGGCAAGTGTCCTCTACTATAGCATCGGGCCGACCAAAGCCTTGTGAGTGGATTTGGTAGTAATATATATATATATATA
>NC_068994.1:50414379-50415962 GCF_001194135.2 Octopus bimaculoides | reverse complement strand
ATATATATATATATATATATATATATATATATATATACAATATATACATACATACACATACATATGTATTTGTATACACACACACATATACATATGTACATTCATGCAGCTACACATACATACATACATACATACATACACATACAGGGTATTTATTTATTAAAATTACAACGGAAACCGGATACTGTTGAAATGTTTGCATAATATGAAGTAAATAGTAAAGTTTAAATGCAAATAGTTCAATAAATTTCTACATGGGCCCCGTTCATTGGCACGAAGGACATCTAAAGGATATTCAATTTCTGTCCATGTCTTTCTTAACACACCGTCATCAATAGTCGCAATGACAACAGTTAGTCTTTGCTTAGAGTCATTCAAGTCCTTTACTTCAGTGCGGTACAGAATATCTTTCGTATTACATCAAAAGAAAAAAGTCTATGGAAGTTACATTCGGGGAACTAGTGGCCAAGGAATCGGACTATCTCTTCCTATCCAGCGATCTAGAAACTTTCATTTAGAAATCCGCAAATTTTTATTCCCCAATGAGATGGTGCTCCATCTTACAGTAAGATGGCATTTGGATGGAGTTCTTCTAATTGTGACACAACGTATTCTTTTAGAACATCAAGGTAAATATCAGCTGTTAGTGCCTTTCTCAAAAAAGGAAAATGGACCAAAATCTTTGTTGCATAAAATCTCGCACCACACATTGACCTTCGAGCTTTCACGTTCGATTACACTCGTAATGTGTTGTGTGGACACCCCCAGGCGATAAGTAGGCTAGTCCAATACGTATAAATAGCTGGACGAAAAGCGTCGAGCAGAGTGGGAGAGCGGAAGAGCGAGACGGAGCCGTCGGTAGACTAGACGTCGAGTTCGGTAGAGTCGAGTCGTCGGAAGTGAGAGTTGAGTAGAGGTCATCCGCACGTGCGATATAACATAATGTGAGGATTTTCCGATCCCCAAATTCTTGCATGATGTTTGTTAAGTTTTCCAGACACATGGAAGTTTACCTCTTCCGTAAAGCAAATGCGATTAAGGAAGTCATTTTCTTCGATCTTTTTTGCAGAATTATAACAGCAAATTATTTTCATTACAGCTTGTCATTTACCTTAATTACTTGCAATAATTGAGCTTTATCTGCATAAAGCCTCAATCACTTATGGAGCACTTTATGAATTGCTGTTCTCGGTAGTTGCAGTTAAGCGGAAACAGTACGGATGGACTTAGATGAGAAACGCTGAAATGACTGACGGATACATTTAATATATTCTCCAGATGTTCTTTGCCTTCCAGTACTTGGTTTATGCAGCATCGTCACCTTTTCTATAAATTACTTATGCCAGTTGCGAATCGACTGACGTGCCGGAACTTGCTTTCCATATTTAGCCGTTTAATTTTTCCGTGTTTGAATATCCGACTTTGTTCCGATAAACCAAGACACACATTGTGCCTTTTCTTGTGGAGTCGTCATTGTCTGAAACATAAAAACAACATTAATTGCGATCTGAAGCATAAAAGAAAATAACATTAATAAAACTAGTAATATCATTAAAAAAAAAACTTTAATAATAACATTAATA
>NC_068994.1:50412698-50413736 GCF_001194135.2 Octopus bimaculoides | reverse complement strand
GTGGTATGGTGGTGTGACAGGGAGAGAAACAAGGAGAAAAAATATAAATGTAGTGGTCAGCGATCTATCATGGCGAATGTATGTATGTATGTATGTATGTGTGAATGTACGTATGTACGTATGTATGTATGTATGTATGTATGTATGTATGTATGCATATATACAGAAATAGATAGATAGGGAGAGAGAAAGAGATAAAAGAGAGAGAGAGAGAGAGGGAGAGAGGGGAGAGAGAGAGGTGAGGGAGAGGAGTACAAACATCTCAAACTGTTTTCAGACTGAGATTAGCTATGTTTTCCTATTCTGGTTTGTTTATGAAATGATATTTCTCGGTCAAATATAAATTGCACAATGACTAAACAGTGTAGCATTGTCCACGATTACGATAAAATCAAGAGATTTTATTATTACGCTTCGAGTGCAATGAAATGTTTTCTTTATAAGAATGTTTCAAAGAGGTCACATCTTTGTAAAGTTGGCTTTAAAATGAATTTTTTGTGATGTCGATTTAGACACAATACTGCCGCTCCCCTCCCCGTTTTCAGCTGTAATGGCCTGATACGCAAAGCAGTTGCTGTTGCACTGGTAATCCAAGACACACCGATAAGTGTTTCGATAGTTGCGGTTACATAACCTTTCGTATATTCTATTTGTATTGTGTCGAAAGATGGCGGTTATGCAACGAAATTATATTTCGTACGGAAAATGTAGAAATATGGATATCATATTTTGGCACAAGGCCAGCAATTTCGGGAGGAGGTTGTAAGTCGATTGCTCAACTGGTGTTTATTTTATCGATCCCGAAAGCTGTGAAGGGGAAGGTCGACCTCAGCGGAATGTGAACTGAAAGACGGACGAAATACTGCTAAGCATTTAGCCCGCCGTGGTAACACTTCTGTCAGCTCGCCGCTTAAAAAAAATATGTAGAAATATTGAATTGCATATTGTTCTCTTTGAACAATAATTTCAGGAAAATTGGAAATCTTTGTAGAAGTGGCTGTTGATTAAGAAGTGGAATCATGTCATAATTTTATAATG
>NC_068994.1:50408460-50409194 GCF_001194135.2 Octopus bimaculoides | reverse complement strand
ATATATATATATATATATATATATATACACACACACATATATACGCATATAAAGTGCATTGTGCAAAAGTACATACGTCCATTACTCACACAAAGAATCCATACGCATGCGCGCACACAAACACAAACACACACAAGAAACTTATTAATGCATATTTATTTTTGAACTTCTATTATCATGTTAATAGGTGTAGTTATTGGACTGCGGTCATGCTGGGGCATCGCCTTTAAAAGTTCAGTTTATCATATCAAACCTTGTATATTTATTCTAGTTTGGGTCTTATTTTATCGATCTCTAATTCCTGAATTTGTAGGTTTCGGGACATGAAAGGGACACAGCGTGAATAACAACAGGCACATAAACGCATACATGCACACATACACACACACCCACACACACTCGCATACACACACACATACACACACATACACACTTATATATACACATATTATAAACAGACACGTCTATACACTATATATATATGTGTGTGTGTATGTATATCAATATATTATAAATTAATTACCAACAAAAATAATTGGTAAGCTAACTCAAAAAATCATCACCAAAATAGCAGAAAAAAACGACAGTGAAGGTATGTAGACTCTTCAAGAATCGATCCTTTTGGTTATATTAATAATAATAAAGGAGTTACGACGCAAAAACGTATATATTCAAATGAACATATTTATCTTCTTCAATATATATTTCAGTATAAAGAATTCATTAAGAGACTT
>NC_068994.1:50407794-50408450 GCF_001194135.2 Octopus bimaculoides | reverse complement strand
ATATATAATGTAGTTTTTCTGATGTTATATTTATTCCTGAAGATGTGTAAAGAAATTTTGATTTATTAAGTCCCTTAATGAATTCTTTATACTGAAATATATATTGAAGAAGATAAATATGTTCATTTGAATATATACGTTTTTGCGTCGTAACTCCTTTATTATTATTATTATTATTATTATTATTATTATTATTATTATTATTATTATTATTAATATATATGTATGTACACACACTTACACACACACCTTTATGTAAGCATGTACGTGTATATTCATATATATGTATTTGTATATATTTGTATATATATATGTATGTCAATCTATCTATCTATCTATCTATCTATCTATCTATCTATCTAAACACACATACGCACACACAAATACATATATACGATGGACTGGCACTCTGCTATAGACAACCAAATCCTATTCTCATTCGAAAAAAAGAAAAAAAGAAAGAGAAAGAAAAACTAAGACACCATTTGCAGAATCGCAGCTCCTTAGAACAAAAGCGGAGAAGCCCGTCGGGTTAAGATGCAAATTTCAAAGCTGCGCCTGCGCATAGAACAAGTAAATATATTCAGTCTCTTTCTAAAGCAATTTTCGAGGTTACAACCTCTGGAGAGGATCTGAAAATGTGGTGGTTTCGACTT
>NC_068994.1:50405508-50406292 GCF_001194135.2 Octopus bimaculoides | reverse complement strand
ATATATATATATATATATATATATATATATATACACATATATATACATATGCATATACGTATAGCATATATTTATACATATACTTATATTTAAATGTATGTATATATATATGTATATATTTATATATATATGTAAATATATATATATATATATGTACCTATATATATTCATACACACACTCACACACTCCCGCGCGTGCACACACGCATTTATATTTTCAGGCAATATCCAGAATAAATTATGTGGTAGCATAGATTTCGCAATTAGCGTCCGAGGAAAATTTTTACAACGCAACATAAACCATATTGACAAATCAATTACAGTTAAAAATAAGGAAAAGAAACAAACAAATAAAGAGCCAACCAAACAAAACAAATAAAAATCAATTTTAATTAGTGTTTCTAGATTTGATCTCATGCAATTTCATGCAAATTCTTTGATTGGTAGACCGACATGGTCACTCCAGGGGTTAGAGCACCGTAATTGGTTTAGACGAAGGACAGGAATATACGTTCGTTAAACTCAAATAACGAATTGTATTGTCGCGGTTCTCACGTTTTGCCTGTCTTGTAATGTGATTGTGCTTGCTGTTGCTGTTGTAGACATTGTTGATAATGATGTTGTTGTTGTTGTTTAGTATTAAATTTATTCTGATCAAGCAGATCTGTGATCAAAAGCGTTCTAGTTTCCATACGCTAACCTCATGCTGTCATCAATCGGGCTCAAAGTACGTCACTCCATTCTCCATTGCTATGTATTTTCTCCATATAGCATCAGGTTTTAT
>NC_068994.1:50401015-50404718 GCF_001194135.2 Octopus bimaculoides | reverse complement strand
GACGCTTGTCCAAGGTACCATGCAATGGGACTGAACCTGAAGCCATGTGGTTGGGGAACAAATTTCTTACCACACAGTCAAGCCTGCGTCTAGATCACGAATGCTATACAAGTACCATCTTTTTTTTAAATGAGAGCAGGGTACGAACTATCAACTGGTGTCTAATATCCTATTCACTGAGCCATGAATGTGCAGTGTCTGAGTAAGAACTCATCATGATGTTTGCTCTGATACTCAATAATATTGTTATGCTTCTCCCACTACACACGCTCTGATAAAAAAAGAAGAAAAACAACCACAAAGAACCAAGGAAGAGTCTTGGAGGTTGTCAAAAGAAGTCGATGGAGTCTAACAGAATACAAAGCAAAATATAAAATAATAGAACAATAAAAAATAACATACGGTACAGAAAAAAAAGCAATAAAATAAAATATAACTCACAACGAAAACAAAAATACGAAACAAATCTGAAATCTGTGCTAATCACTCCAGTAAACCACATATCGACATATTGTTGTAAAACATATTTCAAATATGGCTGACTATAAAATTGAAAGAAGCAGACGACAAAGGAAAACTAAAAAACACACACGTACAAACCTACAAGCATACATGCATACGTACATATATACGTACATAGTACATATGTACGTGTGTGTGTGTGTGTGTGTGTCTGTGTCTGTGTGTGTATATATGTGTGTGTGCATGTATTTTATATATATATAAATTTGTATGTATGTATAAAATATTTACAAAATTACAAAATAGAAAATAATTACCTTGGTTCGTTATTTAAATTTATTTGTATCGAGAGTTTTATCTTGTTTCTTTTTTATATAATTTTAAAAACTTTTTTTTTTATATATTTTATCTCATGAGCTCCTTTGTTTCTCTATCTTTCTTTACAAATCACTTTTATTCATTTCTTTCTTTTCGATTTTTATATTTCATTGTTGTTGCTTTCTTTCTTTCTTTCTTTCTTTCTTTCTTTCTTTCTTTCTTTCTTTCTTTGTCCCCTTTAATTCTTACAGTCTTTGTCTTTGTCCATCTCCCACTCATTCTTGCAATCTTCTTTCCCTCTCCACTACCCCCACCACGACCGTTTAAAACTTAGACCACGCCAACACACACACACACAAACACACACACACACACACATACACACACAAAAGCGAAACTATAACAAAACATAAATTAAAAATCAACAACCCAACAATATGTAACACGAAGAAACAGCAAAAAAAAAGAATGGCAGCGATTAATACGTTCCATTTAAATATTTATTGAAAAGCATCCACGTAAAATATTTTAAGCCTTCAACGTTCCCCGTCCGCCCACCACAAATACGTATAATATACACATAGATGAATATCTATTATTCATTGTCTGTCTGTCTGTCTGTCTGTCTGTTGCCTGTCTGTCTGTTGCCTGTCTGTCTGTCTGTTGCCTGTCTGTCTGTCTCTCTCTCACTGTCTAACTGTCTGTCTGTATGTCTCTCTAACTGTCTGTCTATGTCTCTCTAACTGTCTGCTGCCTGCCTGTCTGTCTGTCTATATGTCTGTTTGTCTGTTTGTCTGCTTGTCTGCCTACACATAAATACATGTACACATATAAGCACATCTATATCAATGTATAGTTATATATATATGTGTATATATGTGTGTGTAAGTGTGTGTGTGAGTCCATACACACACACATCTTTCCATATACCCCCGTATAAATACATATGTACATAGATGCATATAATATATAAATATATAAATATGTATGCATGTATACATAGATGTATGTATGTAACACAATACAGTATAATATAATATGATATTACAGTAATATCAGCGCCAAGCAGTATTTGGGTATAAGCGAACATTAGGTCAGATAGAATATGTTTTGCGACAAATTTCAACTGCTAAAGGCGATTTCACTGCAGTTGCTGTGAAGAAAAGTTCTCTCTTATGGTAGAAATTCTCTCTTATGTTACAAACGCTATATCTGTCCGGTGCTGCCACTTG
This sequence comes from Octopus bimaculoides, assembly GCF_001194135.2. Lineage (NCBI taxonomy): Eukaryota > Metazoa > Mollusca > Cephalopoda > Octopoda > Octopodidae > Octopus > Octopus bimaculoides. Next base: position 50,402,706 of record NC_068994.1, on the reverse strand, counting down.
TCGGATTCCCAAACATCAATGTTCCTAGCTTCTTTGTCGTTATCAATGGGAAATACCAAAGGGAGGTAACTCTGGACAGCTCTAATCAAGCCGTGGTTTTAACTAAAATACCGTCAATAACATTGACTGATTTGCAAGGGGAATTTTTCTTCACGGTAACTGCAGTGAATTTGAACACAGAACGTTAAAAAAAAACACAGAACGAATTTGAACACAGAACGTTAAAAAAAAACAAAAAAAAAAACACGCTGGAACTAAAAGCGCAAAACATTTTTTCCGTAAGAAGAAGAAGAAGAAGAAAACGATGACGATGACGACGACGACGACGACGATGATGATGATGATGATGATGAGGATGAAGAAGGGAAAGAAAAAGGAGGGTGAGAAAAAAAAGCAATAGAAGAAGCGGAGGAGGAGGGAGTAGTAGAAGAAGAAGAAAAAGAAGAAATGGAAGAAGTAGAGGAGGAGGAGGAAGTAGTAGTAGAAGAAGAAGAAAAAGAAGAAATGGAAGAAGTAGAGGAGGAGGAGGAAGTAGTAGTAGAAGAAGAAGAAGAAGAAGAAGAAATGGAAGAAGTAGAGGAGGAGGAGGAAGTAGTAGAAGAAGAAGAAGAAGAGGAAGAAGAAGAAATGGAAGAAGAAGAGGAGGAGGAGGAAGTAGTAGTAGTAGAAGAAGAAGAAGAAGAAGAAGAAGAAGAAGCAACAACCGCGACAGCAATCGAAAAGGATTACTCGTTCTCAGCACCGCTAGGAACATGAAATAATAAGAAAGAAAAGGAGGAGAGAGAGGGGAAACTACTACTACTACTACTACTACTACTACTACTACTACTACTACTACTACTTTCACCCACGCCTCTTGCTTTGCAAGTCTCTGCTATAATTCAGGTCGATGATAACTTTAAAGGGAGATTAATTCGGATTAAGATCAGCAGCAAGTATAGGAATTAGAGAGTTTTAGAAGAAAATCCTGTTATTAAGACGCCGAAAATGTATGTTTGTATGTATGTATGGATAAGTGTATTGTATGTGTGTATGTATAAATGTATGTATGAGCGTGCATATATATATATATATATATATATATATATATATATATATATATATATATATATATATATATATATATACACATACATACATATATATATATATACACGCATGTATGTGCGTGTATGTATATGTGTGTCTATGTATGTATGTACGTGCATGTAAATATATATGTTGTATACATGTATATATATGTGTGTTTGTCTGTCTGTATCCATGCATGCGTGTGTATGCATGTATGGATCGGTGAATGTGCGACTGTATGTACGTGGATATACGCATTGGTGTAACTATGATGTTCTGCTGATCTGAAGATCTATCCTTCTATACCTACATTGATTTATAAATGTACTATAGTACTGTGCAATATGTAGCATGCATATTAGTGCAGGTACTTAAAACAATTTACTATACTCTGAAATTATTATTACATGACGAAGGCTGCGAAACGGCCGACATCTTACGGAGACCCAACCTTCCGAGTTCTTTTACAGGGCTTAGAAAAACTGTAGGATCACTGCAATAAGTGTGTGAATCTGAGAGAAGAATATGTTGCATAAAATCATAATTAACTGATCCTCCTACATCTTTCACCCAAAGCCAAGAACTTTTCAGCACCTCCTCGTATATATACATACACCTAC
>NC_068994.1:50398365-50399356 GCF_001194135.2 Octopus bimaculoides | reverse complement strand
TAATATATAAATATATGCATATATCCATACATATATGTACATACCTACATCTATATGTATACATACATGCATACATGGGTACAGGACATCAAGAAAAACGTTAAACACAATGAGAAACGAGACATGCAACATAAAGAGTATACCCCTTCGTCAGTTGTCCCTGTTCCATCTACTCCGCGTTTCGAAGGCATATATATATAAGTACAAATAATGGTTACAAATCTCATTGAGGGACGGCAAAATCCTATGAAAGTACTGGATAGCTACCTATACAAATATACAAAGAATGTTGAACATTACAGTTAACACCAACTGCAAGGTAACTATATAAACTGTGGTTTATATATATCTATTTATCATAATAAAGATAATAGAATAGAGAGGTCATTAATAAATTACTATTTATCAATTAAAAACTGACAAACATCCCTTACAGCTGTTTCAATATGCGATCAACTAAGGTCCTGCAAGGCGTTTCCCCAGCATGGCCACAGTCTACTGACTGAATCAAGGAAAAGATTATATATATATATATATATATATATATAGAGAGAGAGAGAGAGAGAGGTCTGGCGTGGCTGTGTGGTAAAAAGCTTGCTTCCCAACCACACGGTTCCGGGTTCAGTCGCAGTGCGTAGCACCTTGGGCAAGTGTTTTCTACGATAACTTCGGGTCGACAAAAGCCTTGTGAGTGATTTGGTAGACGGAAACTGAAAGAAGCCTGTCGTATTTACATATGTATGTATCTATGTGTGTGTGTGTCTTTGTTCACCCATCATAGCTTGACAACCGGTGTTGCTGTGTTTACGTCCCCGTAAAAGAGACCGATAGGATAAGTACTGGGCCTAAAAAAGATCCACTCTGGGGTCGATTTGTTTGACTAAAACCCTTCAACGCAATGCTCCAGTATGGCCGCAATCAAATGACTGAAACAAATAAAGAATAAAAGAATAAAGAATAAAAGAATAAATACATATATACATATACATAT
>NC_068994.1:50395024-50397677 GCF_001194135.2 Octopus bimaculoides | reverse complement strand
GTTTGTTGCACCTTGTTTACCATTTTGTCCTTGTTCTTTTGCCACGTCATGTACCCAGTTATGTATCTATATGTACACGTAGATGAACGTATATACATACATGTACATATATATGCATATACTCATATATTGTTTATATATATATATATATATATACATGCATATATGGGTACAGGACGTCACTAACAGTGCAAATAACATACACACGAGCGATAGATATAAGACGTGGACAGTAGTTACAGGACAAAAACGACTGAAATATGTAAGCAACGAGAAAAAAATGGAAAACAGGACAAGTTAACACAGAAAATGGACCCTTCATAAGTTGTCGGCTGTCTGTCTACTCCTCATTTCAAGCATTCAAACGACAATATGCGTCTTCAAAGACAATAGCTCCCATAAATTCTAAAATACGGTTTAAGATTTATGGAGCGTCAAAGTTGGGAACAAAAGAATAACAGTGGAGATACACAAGCAAATCGAATGAAAACAGACATGGAGGGTCGTTAACCCGGAACGAAAAGAGAATAGTGAACGCTGGGAGAGACATTTTTGAAAAGAGAAAAGAGAGAAGAGAGAGACGGCACTCCTACCAAGTTTATCTTCACCCATTTTTTGTGTACTGTCTTCTTTCTCTCGTCTTTTCTTCCTTCTTCTCCAATTCCCTTTCTCCCTCACCTTCACCGTTTTTTTATCTGTCTCTCTCTCCCCTCTTTTCCTTTTTCTCTCTCTTTCGTTGCTCACACGTGACCATCGTCCATCCTTCTTTTCCTCGCGTGACCATCTTTCTTTTCCTGCCCGGATGTCTCTCCCAGCGTTCACTATTTTCCGTTCCGGTCTAACGACCCTCCATGTCTGTTTTCGTTCGGTTTCCTTGTATGTCTTCACAAGTGCCTATATCGAATTTTAAATAAAACTCCATGCTATCCTTTTCTTCACATATTCATTTTTTTCTAAAAATTATAGTTAACAAATAACTTCCAAGTATTTCAAAATAGCGAGTTACTTTTCAATCACCCCGTATAACAAATGACTAGCCACCAAAAGCAAAAATATGTAAATTAAACTTTCCTCTACAATGCTAGCCTAATTTATGACTGTTTTATATAAAGGTTAAATATCCATGCTTTTAATTGAGAGAAGAAAATCGGAAAGTTCTCTCAGAGAAGCTGCCAAGAAAAGACGCATAGTAAGAATGCGTTTATAGTTTTATTTCACCCGAAGTGAGTCATTGTAATAATTAAATATATTTTACTTTTTATTCACGTTGTTGTGCCGTTTTTGTGTTTCTGCGCATATCTGTATAGGTTTGTAATCATTGGAACGCTCACATCACGGGGTAAAACATGTGTTATGTTGAAGGTGGTGTTGCGTTACGCAACGTCGGGAAAACCTGAATAAGGTATTTTAATTTTATACGTGTATGTGTGTGTGTGTGTGTGTGTGTGTGTGTGTGTGTGTGTGTGTGTGTGTGTGTGTGTGTGTGTGTGTGTGTGTGTGTGTGTGTCTGTGTGTGTGGTGACTCTTAGTGCTACTGGAAACGTGCAACCGAGTTACAATCTGTCACGAGATTGGACCGTTGGCAATTAAGACGGCACTCCTACCATACCAAGGTTGCTTGGTAATGGGGGTAGCTTGTCACTGGACACCCTGCAGAACGAAAAATAAAACCTGCCAAAAGGCGGTTCAGCTCAGTATAATCAACGACCATCCAACAGCTGGGAGTGAGAAACACTTAGTCTTTGTTTAGACATCTCTCTAGAGAAGGAAACGTCTGAAATAACATCTGCGACTTTCTTTTGCATTCAATGATGTAAACTAGTTCTAGAGAAGATGCTTACGTTGTTTAGAGAATAGGATTGGCCTTGTGCAAGGTTTTTCCTCAGTTTAAAAAGCTTCAGGGACAGGCATCGCTTGGTTTTCAACATCTGTATTATGTATTGCCTAAATAGTCAACGAAAGATTCTGCGTTGGAATGAAGGCGTGTGTCAGCATGGGTGGTAAGCTTCCTCTGAGCACCTGCTGCAAGACGTGCCCATCGTTGATGCATCTGTGCAAAAGTGTGTAAATCCCTAGCCACGTCCATGTTGTTCGTGAACGACACTACATACAGAATACACCTCCCTCATCACCTTGCCCCCTACTGAAGCTGGACATAAAAAAACGCCCTCAACAGCGTTAGGCAGGACCACATCTTGGAGATGAGTCAAAGACATGCTCCCTCTCCCTCATTACACCCACTTTCATACATCTCCTATGAGACATCCATCACACTCATGGCTGTTGACAACAGGATCGCTTCTGTCACAGGTGTCCAGCAGGGTGACCCTATTGGCCTTTTCCTTTTTGCATTGGTTGTCTATGAAGTTGCCTGATCAGTCTGCTCACCCTTCAATGTTCGGTGTCTGGATGATGCAATCCTGGGTAGCCCGGATGAGTCAGTAGCTGGAGACCTTCAACAGGTCGTCCCAGTCCTAAAGTTCCTTGGGCTTGAGATCAACCCGTTAATACTGTCGTATATATATGTATGTGTGTGTATATGTTTGTCCCCTCAGTGTCGCTTGACAACCGATGCTGGTGTGTTTACGTCCCGGTAACTTAGCGGTTCGGCAAAAGAGAGCGATAGAATAAGTACTAGGCTTACAAAGAATAA
>NC_068994.1:50394522-50395014 GCF_001194135.2 Octopus bimaculoides | reverse complement strand
ATAAGTACTAGGCTTACAAAGAATAAGTCCTGGGGTCGATTTGCTCGACTAAAGGCAGTGTTCCAGCATGGCCACAGTCAAATGACTGAAACAAGTAAAGAGTATATCCCAGGATGTAGCCTGAAACATTGTGTGGCGTATATGGAATGTGTTTATAACGATTACAGCGATCAATACGTTGTTGTTTTTCTTCTTGTTGTTGTTGTTTCGCCCTGGGCCAGCTGCGATGCAGCAGACCAATGATTAAAAGCATTCCAATGATTAAAGGCATTTCTTTTTCTAATTTTTGATATTTGATATCTAAGATTTCATTGTCTCATAAGTCCTTCCTGTTTTGAGACGGTAGGGTGTGATTTAACTGCCGTATCTAAAAAGGTTCCAGTGACCGCGCAGATTGCTCACACGTTACCGCGGTAATGGAAATGTCGTTTCTGGCCACTTTTGTTGCTGCTGCTGCTGCTGCTGCTGGTGGTGGTGGTGGTGGTGGTGGTG
>NC_068994.1:50388159-50389379 GCF_001194135.2 Octopus bimaculoides | reverse complement strand
CAGGTGTCTTGGGGAAATTTCGAACCTGGGTTCTCATTCCTAAGGTATTTTTCGATGTTATTATCACTGTTTGGAATCAAACTCGGAATCTTGGGGTTAGTAGCAAGCGCCCGTAACCACTACACCATATGCCCGTGGGCAAGTATGGAGTGAATTTTTAGGGCTTATAAATCTAATATTCTCCTATCCTTCCGTAATACCGGTTCCCATATGCTATTCATATCTGCACTCGGTCTGCTTAGGAGGTTGTTGTGTCCTAGCATATGTGCTGCTTCTTTTAGTTTTCGTATTTTCCAGTGGTGTTCTCTGTCTATTATTTTAATGTAAATAATGTAAATAATGTTTCAACGAAAGGGTGTGAAAGTACTTCATAGTAAAGGGCATTCACTGGCCTATTACTCTAGAGTTTCGTCGATACTCCGTCGGCTCATCGTACAGGAAGAGAATACATGATCTAGTCTTTTCTTGCCTGAGGAAACGGAAAAGAGTCGGGGAAAATCAAGAGTAACAAGCCAAATAGAGAAACTGTATCAGCCAAATTATGACCCAGATAGAGAGAGAACGAGAGAGAAAAAGAGAGAAGGCGGAGAGAGAGAGAGAGAGAGAGAGAGAGAGAGAGGGGGGGAGGACAAATTTAGAATAAAATTATAGAAAATATAACAAAGTTATTTGAACTATAGAATATTTGAAATAAAGTAAAAAATTTTAAAAAGCCGGAAGTAAAAAACAGCACCACAACAGATCCTTCTCCAAATAATGTAACAAAAGAAAAACAAAATATAATACAAACAAAAACATTGGAAATATTACAAAATAATACGAAAAGACTGAAAGATGGCGGACATGGAAGCGAAGAATGAAATACTGAAAGGATAATCATGAAACGAAAGAATGGAATAAATGGCATGGCATCTATCTATCTATCTATCTATCTATCTATCTATCTATCTATCTATCTATCTATCTACCTGTCTGTCTGTCTGTCTATCTATCTATCTATCTATCTATCTATCTATCTATCTATCTATCTATCTATCTATCTATCTATATAAAACAAATGACGAAGACAGGTGGTTTAGACAACAAACAGATGTATTAGTTTAACGCTCGGGAAGTGAAAAAGTCTTTAACGTTTCGAGCCTACGCTCTTCCAGAGAAAGGAACACAGAAAGAAACAAGGAGAGAAAATAAAGAATGCGTAGTGGCTATATATATATGTA
>NC_068994.1:50386699-50387232 GCF_001194135.2 Octopus bimaculoides | reverse complement strand
AAAAAGAAGAAAAACACACACACACACACACACAACCACCAGAAAAAGAAAAAGAAAATAAGATCGAAAAGAGAAGACTGAATGAAAGGAAAATATAAAAAGGAAACGCTAGAACAGAATAGAAAAGATGATTTATAGAAGACAAGCAACAGGAGAAGCACAAAAGCCAGAAAATGTTGGTGTGATATTTATAAGAGAGTAAACGACGAGAGATGGAAACCCTATCATAATGGGATTATGGTTGTTATTGCTGTACTTTTTTAATTTTGTGTGTGTGTGTGTGTGTGCAATGATTTTTGTGTTTTTCTTTCTCGTTTTTATTTGTATTTTCTGCTTTATATTTGTTTTTATGTATTATATCTTGCGTATCTTGTATTTTGTAATTTTACATCAAGTATTGGTCGGCCATTTTGGGCTTTCATTTGTTTTCGGTTTACGTCTTTCAGTACACACGTACACGATAACACGAGCGCGCGTACATGCACACACACACACACACACACACACACACACACACACACACACACACACAC
>NC_068994.1:50385172-50386356 GCF_001194135.2 Octopus bimaculoides | reverse complement strand
ATATATATATATATATATATATATATATATATATATATATATATATATATATATATATACATATATATATATATATATACATCTGTACACACACACACACACACACACATAGCGGTGTTTGTGTACCAGTGTGTGTGAGCATGTACTTGGGTGTATATGTATCTGTGTGTGTGTGTATGTCTGTGTGTTTAGTATATTTGTGTGTGTGCGTGTGTGAATGAGTCTGCGCGTGCGTGTGTGTGTGTGTGTGTGCGTGCGTGTGTTTCTGCGGTTTTCTGTATCCGTTCATAATCATTGGAACGCTAGCACCACGGGGTAAAACATGTGTTATGTTGGAACTGGTGTTGTGTTACGCAACATCGAGAAAACCTGAATAAGGTGTTTTAATTTCATATATATAGATATACATACATACACACATATACACAAATGTATATATATGTATGTGTGTGTGTGTGTGTGTGTGTGTGTGTGTGTGTGTGTGTGTGTGTTTGCTTATCAGTTCGCATCCATAATCGCTCGCGTGCACACAGTCACATACATATACGTTTACCCCATAACTTTATACACACGCTTGTATATATGCTCAGATATTGTTAAACATGTACGCGCCTGTTTTATGAAGTGTGTTTAATGATATAATCAGAAGCACATAAATATACACCCATCACCTGCACACGCCTGCACGAACATGCACACACACATACACACACACACACACACACACACACACACACACACACACACACACACACACACACACACACTCACACATACATACACACAAAATGACAAGTACCTTCAAACATACGCACACATAAATGTATATATATATATATATGCATATATATATGTGTGTATATATGCATATATGTGTATATACATATGTTACATGAGTGTGACTGTGTGTGTACGCATATACATACACATGTATATATCTTGATATAAGTATATAATTCCAAACATATGCACTTACACACACATTCAATGGATACCCGGAATAAACGCCATGTGCATAATAATCTATACATTTATAAACGCATAGAATCTTGATATTTGTGTATATATTATTTATAAAGTATGGAAAAGTAGCAAGTCTCCTCATGCGTAACTTTATGTTCGTGTATGTGTATACACCATTTCAGCTATATATATATATATATATATATATATATACACACACA
>NC_068994.1:50384274-50385162 GCF_001194135.2 Octopus bimaculoides | reverse complement strand
ATATATATATATATATATATATATATATATACACACACACACGCACTAACACATGAACACACTTGTGCATGTACACACTCACTCGCATACTCACATGTATAATGAAAGAGAGAATAAATGAGACACATATGCGTATTAACATTCATATTTATGCATATGTGCACACATACACATTGGTATATGGACACATGTGCAGTTATCCATGCAACTGTATATACATACATAAATGTTCTTACACATGAATGCCCGTAAACGTACATACTCAACCACAAGCAGACAGAGCCAAGTACAATCGTACATATACACGCACGCTCGAAGACAAATGCACACCATCGCATACACGTACACACTAATACACATATACATACACCCACAGAAACTATCATAAATATATAGCTAGTTAATAAAGAAAAACACATGCCCACGAAAACACACACATATAGTAATGTATATGCATAGATCCACACACACATACACACTCACATATACAAGCATGCATCACTTACACAGATAGGTAACCATAAATACACTCACGAAATACGCACACATTACTTACACACAAACACATGTAAAAATATTAGGGTGAAAAAACCACTTTAGATTGTTTAAGATCTAAAAATAAGCAAGGGAGATAAATCCAATACGACCAGATAATTGAAATTTGGGAAGATATAAATTACACACGTATGAATGCATCTGGTTTACGAAGCTAAATTCGAATGTTACCGATATAGCACAGTATTATTGGCTTGCATGTGTATGTGCATGCGCGTGCGTATGCGTACGTGGGATTGTGCTTGTGCGCATGCGTATGCGTGTGCGCGCGCACTTATGTATGTGTATAAACCCCACGCAAACTCGTGTCTCTCTCCCACACGTATAAACACT
>NC_068994.1:50383934-50384174 GCF_001194135.2 Octopus bimaculoides | reverse complement strand
CTAGTTATCTATCTTATACACACACATATAAATATATAAAGAGAGAGAAAGAGAAGGAGAAGTAGTGAGAGATTGGAAGATAGGTATAAAGATGAGTGTATATATATATAGATAGACACAAAAATATTCGACTGGCATACGAGCGCAGAGAGACCTAGGTAGATAGGTAGATAAATGGACAAGTACCAGATAAGCAGGCCGATGTGTGTGTGTGTGTGTGTGTGTGTGTGTGTGTGTGTG
>NC_068994.1:50383636-50383924 GCF_001194135.2 Octopus bimaculoides | reverse complement strand
GTGTGTGTGTGTGTGTGTGTGTGTGTGTGTGTGTGTGTGTGTATTCGTGGCTGGCTGGTAAGATAGATGGACAGGTTTCTAGAGAGAAAGGAGGAAACACAGATAGATACATAGATAGCCAAGCATATATATATATAAAAGACCGCATAAAAATATCATAACTATAGATAGGCAACTATGTAGATAGATGGATGGATGGATGGGTAGATAGATAGATAGACAGACAAATAGATAGGTAGATACATTTCTTTTATTAGCCACACAGGGCTCAACGAAGATGGGACAAAT
>NC_068994.1:50382129-50383261 GCF_001194135.2 Octopus bimaculoides | reverse complement strand
GACTCTCTTTTGCCTTTTTGTTTTATTTATTTTTTTTTTCTTGTTCATAGGGTTATGCTCAAGATGGCTCCGTCGTTGACACGTGCCATCCTTGCTACATTCACCCATCTTTTTTTTTGAAGCATTCACTAGACAAGACTTCCCTTTCTACTCTCAACTTCCTCTTCATAAATAGATAGAATGGAAGAAACGGAGATTTCTACTAAGCTTCATATATCAATACCTGGATAAAGAAAACGATTGATAGACCGACAGGCAGATAGATACGCATTCAGGTAGAAGACAGGTAGGGAATTTGATATACATACATACATACATACATACATACATACATATATACATACATACATACACCTACATAGATAGCTACATACATACATACATACATATATAAATGTATATATATGTGTATATATATGTATTCATATATATGTGTGCGTGTGTTTGTGTGTGCATATATCAATATGGATGCATGCATCTCTCTCTCTCTCTCCCCTCTCTTTCAACATATATATATATATATATATATATATATATAGACGGATAGATATACAGGTAGATAGAGAGGTGGATGGATAAATAGATATATTGAAAGAGAGAGAGAAGGAGGGAGGGTAACAGACAGACAGACAGACAGATAAATAGATAGATAAATTAAACAACATCCTAGTTAGATAGCTGGATACATAGGCAAGGAAATTGACAGATATATAAAGGCAACGGATAGATAGGTAGAAAGAGATCGTTAAAGAACATAGATATGTCTTTCTCCTCCATCTTTGGAGAATGTCTAACGATTGACTGAAACTTAATAACTATTCAAATTACTATTGAAATTAATCACCCCACCACCAAAAGCTGTCTTTATTTCTTGCATATTTGTTTGGCTTTGCTTGGAATTTTGTTTACTGTGATTCAGCCATTGTCAGCATTGAAAACTAGAAATTAGGTTTTAATCTCCGCCATGTTGTTTTTCTTTTCTTTTTACAATGTTTTAGTATATCAACCCGAAATGTGTGTGTATGTGTGTGCTAGTCGGCTTGTGTGCCTGTGAGCGTGCATATATGCATACACACACACACACACACAAACACACACACACACACACACACACATATATATATATATATAT
>NC_068994.1:50380317-50381499 GCF_001194135.2 Octopus bimaculoides | reverse complement strand
TACAGACACACACACATAGGCACACACACAGACATACATACATACAGACACACACACACACACATGCTTTCGTATAGATGCGCTCATCACACACTTGCGTGACAGACAGGCAAAACACACCCATATAACACATACACACACACACGCGCGCAAACACACACACACACACACATACACACACACAAACACACACATTGCAAACACGCACACACACACATACGTGTAAAATGTGTGCCTTCGCATATACATAGATACTTAATCACACATATACAAACGCATATGTGTATATGTATATGAAAGAGAGAAAGAGAGAGAAAAAGAGAGATATAGATAGCGATAGATAGAGGGAGAGAGAGAGAAAGAAAGAGAAAGAGAGAGACAACACGTACACAAACACCGTTTAATGCACACACATGAGCATCATACGCATACACCGACTCGTTGTAGAAATTCTTTCACGCAGTTCATAGTAAGCGCATTCCTATACGGGTTTGTCCGTGTCTGACATTTTGTCTTTCTTGTTAATGGTCGTACACGTTCTTCAATATTTTGATTACATCTATTAACCTTTGCTTGTTTTAGTCTTTGGACTGTGGCCAAGCTGGGGCACTGCCTTTAAGGGTTTTAGTCGAACAAGTCGTATTATTTTTTAAAGTTTGGTACTTAGTCTATCGGTATCTTACTGTTGAACTGCTAGTGTTGCACAACACACACACAAACACATACACACAAACATATACGCACATATTTATACACACACGCATACAGTTCCGTCCGCCAAATCCACTCACAGGGCATTCGTTGGCCCGGCGATATAGTGTAAGACATGTACCCAAGGTGCAGCGCAGTGAGACTAAACCCAAGCAAAACTGAATCTATCACGGATTCATTTCTTCAGGCGACATAACATCAATGGTTGTACAACAGAGGGGATGTTTATCTCTTTTTACCAGTACGAAGGTTAAGATGTGATATCGCTTGAAGACATGAATCCATGAAGATGATCAACTCGATACACCCGGATACTACGGACTCCATTGTAATCATCCCAGAAATACGGACTACGATCTTAAGAGACATGTAGTTTTTGGAAACGCGCGTAGCGATGCATTAAAGGTTTATAAATATTCTATCCAAGGATTATTGTTATTATATATATATGTATATATATGTATATATATA
>NC_068994.1:50376719-50377219 GCF_001194135.2 Octopus bimaculoides | reverse complement strand
CACACACACACACACACACACACACACACACACACACACACACACACACACACACACACACACTTACATTCATATATATATATATAGATATGAATACACACACAAACACACACATACATATACATACATATATATGTATATACATATATATGTGTACGTGCGTGTGTGTCTATATATATACGTATGTATATGTATGGAATAATACATACACACGTATAGAACAAAGAAATCTGCTTACTTGGAAATACTATTTTCTTTTTTTTTAATGCAGCATTTCAAGATTTTGAAACAAAAAAAAAGGGGAAAAAAAAAACTGAAAGAGAAAGCAAAAAAACAAAAATAAAAAACGTCGACCGGAAATAATATCGAAATGCCATCACGAAAACAAGTTCTTTCTGGTGAATTACAACAGCGAAATGAAGCCATATTGATATACCGGAAGTATACAACAAAACCTGCTTGCTGTTAGACACAGCACGCCTTTTATATGCATATATATA
>NC_068994.1:50368817-50370472 GCF_001194135.2 Octopus bimaculoides | reverse complement strand
CTTTTCATCGTTGTCCCCACTTTTGTTTTTTTTCTGCTTTGTTTTCGACCCCCTCGAAAAGAAAAACTCTACATTTGTATTTTGTCCCCTCTGTGTTGAGCCCTGTGTGGCTAATAAAGAAACCTATCTATCTATCTATCTATCTATTTGTCTATCTATCTTTACATTAATGTTGCAAAAGAATCTGGTGTCAGAACTCAATATAGATATGCTTCAGACGAAAGTGTCAGTCGAGTACGGAGTAGTAATAAAATCTATAATATAAAATGAATATGGGTGACCGTTGTATTCTTTCTTGTCTCGAGGTTCACGACCAAACGGCTGGGTGGATTCGCGTGAAAAATGGCACATATGTATTTTTTCCTAAGGGGATTAGGGGAGGAAGTACTTCTGGGAAAGTTCCGAGGAGGAGGAAGGATTACTTCCTGGAAATACCAAGGAAGGGGAGGAGGGTGAGAGATCAATTCCTGGAAAGTTCCGAGGAAGGGGGCGAATTACTTCCTGGAAATTTCCGAGGAGGGGGCGAATTACTCCTGGAAAGTTCCGGGGTGAATTTCTTCCTGGAATGCTCCGAGGAATGGTGGGCGATTTACTTCCTGGAAAGTTCCGATGAAGGGGGCAAATTACTTCCTTCAAAGTTACGAGGGGGGAATATTTCCTGGAAAGTTTCGAGGAAGGGGGGTGAATTACTTCCTGAAAGTTGTGGGGCGAATTACTTCCTGGAAAGTTCCGAGGAAGGGGTGGAATGGGAGGAATTACTTCCTGGAAATTCCGAGGAAGGGGAGAAAGTGAAGGAATTACTTCCTGGAAAGGTCCGAAGAGGGGGAGGAACTACTGCACACGTCCATTTATACTGTGGCACAGTCCATTAGGAGCCAACCAAATAGGGGTGCTTTACTTCCACACAGCAGAGTTCATGGATGGCTAGTGAGTTGGATGGGTGCTGATGACGGAGCAAAATCGCAATGATGTGATAGCACTGCTAACACAAGAGAACACAGTATTATGGACTTATAAAAGCGTTTAATATACTTTGTATTATGTTGTGGTTGCATAGCGAAATACTGACCGTCATTAATATCGAAAAAGATCTATTCTATATAGAGACAGGCTTCAGTGCTTAAGCAGCTCTCTTTGCAACCGAATGGTTTCGGTTTCAGTTCCAAGGGGCAACAACTTAGGCAAGTATAAACCCAGGTTCGACAAATGCCTCGAGAGTGAATTTGCTTGACGGAAACTGTGAGGAGAAGCGTTTTATACACTCGTATGCGCGCGCATGTTTACGTCACTGTGTTTGTGTTTATTCCCCACTGATTGACAACCGGTGATAGTTTGTTTACGTTCCCGTCAAATACGTACATACATTTATACATAAATGCGCACACACACATATGTATGTATATATGATAGTTGACGCAGATATGTCACCCATCTCGTCCTGTCGTCTGTGTGAGTGTGTGCGTGTATGTTTGCGTGTAGTGTGCATTTGTGTGTGTGTGTGTATATGACTGTATGAATATATATATATATATGTATGCGTGTATGCATGCATATACGTATGCATACATATGTATATACACGTATATCTACGTATGTGTATGCGTATATAAATGAATATATATATATATATATATATATATATATATATATATATA
>NC_068994.1:50366811-50368080 GCF_001194135.2 Octopus bimaculoides | reverse complement strand
TATATATATATATATATATATATATATATATATGCATATATACATGTATATATATACATTCATATACATTATCTGATATGTATAAATAGGAATATATGCTTGTATATATATGTATACATGTATACATTACTGTATATATGTATATATTTATGCATATGTGTATAAACGTAAATGTGTGTGAATCTATCTATATATATATATATATATATATACAAAAATACACATACACATATATATACATATACGTATATATATATTTGTGCCTGTATATACAGAAAATAAGTTATAGAAAAACCTACCTAGAAAAAAAATGTATATATGTGTGTGTCTTCGTGGCTGTGTATGCGCTCACATATATACATGAGTGTGTTTCTGTTCTTTTGTGTTTGTGTATCCGTATGGAAAATGGAAGAAAAGAGGGAGAAGAGAGACAGGAAAAACGAGGGAGAGGGTAGGAGCGTGAGGGAGAGATGGAGGTTGTGAAAAAAAGAGAGGAAGAGAGATAGAGAGGGGCATAGAGGGAGAGAGGGAGAGGGAGAAAGAGAAAGATAGAGAGATAGAGAAAGCGACAGAACTAATGCATGTGTGTGTGTGTGTGTTCGTGTCTGTGTATGTGTGTATATGTGTGTGCGTGTACGCAGATGGGTATATATGTGTGAGTGAGTGAATGAATGTATGTAAACCGGGTATCGAGAACAAGCGATAGAGTGAGGTATGTGTGGATGCGTATGTATGTGTGTTGATGGGTGCGTGTATGTGGATAAGTGCGTGCTCGTGTGTGAGGTGAGAATACATGAGAAGAAAAAAGAAAGACAGAGAGAAGGAGGAAGAGAGAGACAGTGTTGGTGTGGATGGATAAGTGTGTGTATATATGTGTATGTGTGCACGTGTGGACGGGTATGTGTATGTATGTGTATGTGAGCGTGTCTATGCGTATGCGGAAGGATATGTGTTTGTATGTTTGTGTGAGTATGTGTGTATGTGTATGTGTATGTGGACGGTGATGTGTATGTATGTACGTGTGTGTGTGTGAGTGTATGTGTATGTAAGTAAAAATAAAGAGATATAGATTGTGTGTATATGCGTATCTGCGTGAATGTGTGTGCGTAACTGTTTGTGTGTGCGTAAATGTAGCTGAGGAAAACAAGAAAAAAAAGAAGGGAATTAAGCTGTGTGTGTATGTGTATGGCTTTGTGAGTGTGCGAGTGAGTGTGCGTGTTCTTGTGTGTGTGTGTGTGTGTGTGTGTGTGTGTGTGTGTGTGTGTGTGT
>NC_068994.1:50363815-50364885 GCF_001194135.2 Octopus bimaculoides | reverse complement strand
TATATATATATATATATATATATATATATATATATATATATATATATATATATGTATGTATATGTACATGCATCCACACATACTGACTCACAGAAACAGACACACACATATACACATACTAAACATACATAAAGATATATAGATACAAATTTACATGCAGACATACGCGCATAAACGTACTCATACATAAACATAGTCAAGTGCATACATACGTACATATGTACACATAGTGCATGCATACGTATGTACAAAGATATATAAATGCATACAAACATACATTCACGAAAATGGAGGCCGTGGTATAAAAAGGAAATAATATTCATCTAAAATCAATGTAATGACCATATTTCACGATGTGCATTCCTCTCCCAAAGAAACATAATAAATAAAAAGTAAAAGAAAAAAACAACAAAAAAAAACTGAAAGTTTTTCTGTCACTAATTCTCAAGAAAGAATCGTATTTAGCAGGCGCCCACATATAATACACACACACACACGCACACATACACACGCACACATACACACGCACACATATTATATATGCGCATGTATATATGTGTGTGAATGCGTTGATGTGTATAATTTCTTTCAACTGAATTTCTTTTCCTGAACTTTCGTTTGACGGCGTAATGAAAGTCAGGTGAGAGCGGCGATTACTTTGACATGAAACTTGAGCGGCGAGAATGGAGGTCAGCTTCTATAAGTCAGACATTTTGTAACATGTATTGAGTTCTCTCTACGTCATTTATAAACCAACAACGACGTCTGGGCATACTCTCTCTCCCTCTCTCCCATTCTCTGTCTCTGTCTATCAGTCTATCTCTGTCTGTCTGTCACTGTCTGTCTGACTAGCTCTCTCATACAATATATATATATATATATATATGTAACCCCGTAAATGTATAAATGTTCCTGTATGTGTATATATATATACGTAAAGGTCTTGACAAAGTTATATAAAGACAGTAAAGTGCTGAGAAAGCTATATATATATATATATATATATATATATAAAAGATCAAGCTAAAAATCTGTTAAAAGACGTAATTAAATATGGAATTATATGAAAG
>NC_068994.1:50360971-50363805 GCF_001194135.2 Octopus bimaculoides | reverse complement strand
GAATTATATGAAAGACACGATAATTAAAACAAAATATATTCAAAACATGAAAAAGCATTTAGTTTTATTGAGCTGCATATGGCTGAGAATCGAGTCGCTAACTGGGCCACAGGACCCCCATCACCCTGCCTCCTGTGTATATTAAGTTCTAGCGCACTTAAAGGCGCCTTTTAACATCTTTTAGGTCGACAAGAGTAGAAGAATTCCAATGTTCTCGGGTTTCGATTTTTATGCTGCCGAGAACTCTTTTTTAATTTTTTTATTTTTGTTACAGTTCTCTGTCTTCCGCGTGTTTATTTCTATTCTCTTCCACTAAATTCTCTTCCGCAAGTATTTCGCTGTCAGAACTCTTAACTTGCGTAACAATATGAATTCCTGTCTTCTCTGCCATGCATCTGTGCGACTGCGAATCTAATCACCTTCTGTTGAGGATTCTTTCTTTCATGGGGATTGCCCTTTTCTTTTACTCAAATGTTGCCCACAGCTAGTTTCTTCATCTTCCTTAATCTCTTAATCTCTTTTTGCTCATCATGAGACGCTAGGTTAATGCTGCTAGTTGCTATAGCAACGGTAGAGAGCGTCTGCTCACCAGTTTGTAGGACAGAATACAAAGTGACCGCCTCCGGGATTATAACCGATCATGCTATAACTACAGAAACATGTGGCTTTCCATGCTGCCTTTTTCATCTCCTATGCAGAAGGGTTTCAATGGAATGTTAGGTAACAGCCCGATTGTGCAAACCTGCGCTCTTCAGAGGTAGCCGTTATGGAATGAAATATGGTAACAGCTACCTATTGTTGGAGGTGAATAGACATATCCGGTTACACACACACACACACACACACACACACACACACACACACACACACACACACACACACACACACACACACACACACACACACACACACACACACACACACACACACACACACACACACTTAATGCATGTGTGTTGTTAAACGTTTTTTGTCTGCGTTATGTCATCTTGGGAAGGCCTCTTTAAAGACGTAATGTATGGAAAAAGACAGTATAATTTAATGTCAGGCGAAACTAAGCGTCCCGGCGGTGAATAAAAATGGCACATCGATATTTCGCTGATATTTCATCACTGCCGTATACTCGATTTGTCTTCGTGACGAATTCAAATCGTTGACCCGAAGTGTATTCAGATAGCGTAAAAACCTATCTGCTAATATGTAAGAGCGCCGCACCAGTAAAACAAAATAGCGTGTTGTATCTATTGAGCTAGGAACTTATTTTCACGTTGCTCTGGTTTAGTTAGCTGTAAAAGAATAACAGCCGGTGGTTGGTTTAGTTCTTTCCCTCCTTTCTATCTTCACATCCTGGATATTTCATTGATTCACCGTGGAGGTCGCCGAGATAATCTCTATGTCTGCTCGCTAACACATAAGCATCTTAAACAATTATCGAAAGCTCGGTAAATATAACCATACCTGTTTGCGAGTGACGGCTGCCTGTACTTTAGTGTTTTATGCAGAATTGTCTGTATGAAACAGTCGGATGACGTTTTTGAAGAACGTCTCGGTCTCATTCGCTAAAATAAACCTGAAACAGACGTATAAATAAACGCAGAGACAATGAATTTCTAAAACTTTATATCGTAAAAAAAAAAAAAAAAAAAATACTGCGTTTTTGACAGGTTCACTTTACTATTCAAATCGTATTTTAGATTTATAATATCTTGGCTGCAGTCTGAGTTGTCTTCCGATTTTCCATTAAGAAAATAAAACTCAATAGAGAATTATAGTAAACTACATATATAAGTAGGCATAGTCACACGTTTTTCTCATCAATCAAAACGAAGAAGTGCATGATTTGGCTGAATACCAAGAATTCAGTTGTACATATACGAAAGCATATGATATATGGGTGTTTTGCTACATTAATTTATGATTAAATTACTCTTTTCAATATGTTTTTATCAATTTCGAATTTAAAATAATAAGGATATTTTTTGTTATTCAAAAAAGTGACTAAAATTATAGTAATCTGGAAATAAAACATTTTTGTTCGTACAAAACCATTCCAGAAACGTTTCTAATTGTGACAGTGTATTCTGTTTGCAATATGTATATAACTAGATATTTAAATACTAATCATAGTACAAAAATACCCGTAGATAAAAGATATTTATATTACTAGTAAATTACCCGTCCGAATGGCAGAAAATATAATGTGGACTTTATGTTTCCACTTCGGGCGCTTACCTATAAATTCATATAACTTACGCCACATTAACAGCACACAGCGGCACTATGATTAAAAGGAAATTGTAATGGCACTGTTATTTGCCATTTATATTAATAATATTTCATTAAAAAAAAAATGATTGCATAAGAAAGTTTTTTCATCGTACAGGCACAGGCATAGGTGTGACTGTAAGAGAGATGCTCGCTTTTCAAACGCATGATTTCGGGTTCAGTCCCACCGCGCGGTATTCTGGGCAGGTATCTTCTGCTATAGTCTTGGGCTGACCATAGCCTTATGACTGGATTTTGTAGACGGAAACTGTGAGGAATTCTGCTCTGCCTATGTATGCATGTATGTATGTATGTATGTATCTCTCTGTATCTCTCTGTCTCTCTGTCTCTCTGTCAATCTCTCTATCTCTCTGTCTGTCTGTCAATCTCTCTATCTCTCTGTCTGTCTGTCTCTCTCTCTCTCTCTCTTTCTCTCTCTCTCTCTCTCTCTCTCTCTCTCTCTATCTCTCTGTCTGTCTGCCTGCCTGCCTGCCTGCCTGTCTGTCTGTCTATCTATCTATCTATCTATCTATCTATCTATCTATCTATCTATCTATCTATCTATCTAT
>NC_068994.1:50355660-50360582 GCF_001194135.2 Octopus bimaculoides | reverse complement strand
TTTTTCTGTGCTTATCTCCAACCACCGCTTGACAACCAGTGTTAGTGTGTTTACGTCCCAGTAACTTTGCGGCTCGGCAAAAGAGGCCGATAGAATAAGTACCAGGCTTAAAAGCACAATAAGTACTGTAACGGGGGTGGGGAGAGGTTCGATTCATTCGACTAAAAATTCTTCTAATGACTGAAACAAGCAAAAGATAAAAGACGGAAAAAGTATATGTATGTATATATGTACGCATGTATATATGTGTATATGTAAAAATGTGTATATGCAAATATCCTCCCCCACCACACACACACATATTCAGGGTAAGCTTAGTTAACGTAAATAAAGAGAAACAACAAAGAAGACCAATTTCAATTAATAATCTTTGCTTCGTCTGACGCAGAGTTACATAATTTATTCATAGAGTTTATCTATCTTCGATTTACAAATAGTTTCTCTTGAAATGCTAGCATCTTTTCTGAAAATAGCTTTTCGATAGAAACGATTTATAAATCGTTGAGATAAACTATATGAATAAATTATACATGTAAATGCATATATATATATATATATATATATATATATATATATATATATACATACATACATACATTTATACTTACATATACGCATACATATGCGTGCATGTTTGTATGTATGTTTTACATAAATCTATAGATGCAGTGCTTGGACGCACGTTCAAAGACAGCGAAAGAATATTAAAAAAGGGAAAGAAAGACAGAAAAAGGAAGAAAATATGAGAGAGGGAAAGAGAGAGAGAGAGAGAGAGAGAGAGAGAGAGAGACAAAGAGATAGATAGATAGATAGAGAGAGAGAGAGAGAGAGAGAGAGAGAGAGAGAGAGAGAGAGAGAGAGAGAGTGATGGGGAGGGAGATAGCGAGACGAGTAGAAATAGAGGAACGATAATGTTTAATTCTTATATTACAGCAATTATAATATTAAACGGTTCGGACCCAAACTCGTTCCGTCCGCATGTCTATGAGATCCCTGGCTTCAATGTCATGTCTACATCCTATTTCTTTTCTCTACCAGTATTACGAAAGCTTCTGCAGTTACGCGAAACTGCCACTAAGTATGCTGAGAACACGTCATTCTTGCCTTCAAAGCTCTTGAGAATTTACTCACTAGGTTTACTTCTCCTCACACCCCTCTTCTACCCATAATCTGACAAACACCAATTTGCCGAAACTTAGAGTTTGTGTTACATATATATAATACATACACACACATACACAAATACATACACACACACACACGCGCACGCACACGCACATGCATATGTATATATAAGGAAAATAAGAAGGCAGAAAATGCTAAAATAATTTTATCATGAAGTACATTTTAGTACCGGTTTCCGTCTTTTAGACTTTTTCAACTAAGAGTGGAATAAGAAAAACAATTAAATCGGAGAAAAAAAATTAAGTGAAATGTTTTGTAAATATTTCCATAGTCTTTAAATAGTCTCTCCCTCTCTCTCTCTCTATTCCTTTGTGAATGCCTCTTAGGTGGGTAGTAGTAAATCTGAAGGAATAGTTTGGGTGCGGAGAATTGATAGTTTAAGCAGGAGTAGCCGAGGGAGGAGAAAGAAAAGAAACAAAAAGAAAAATACAGGTGTGACACACTAAATTGTTCGTGGAATCTTTAATGGTCAAATGGACAAAAAGTGACCTGTTGTGATCGAAGCAGTAGTGGTTGGAATTGTTCTAAATTCATGTAGTAGTTTCATCTGTGGTAGTGGCGGCATTCAAAATAGGTTTATATTTTGCGATAAAATATGCTTCTTTGCTAATGTGCTGATTATTGGTTGTATTGTCCATGAATTTATAGAGAGGGAAAATTCTAAAGTTGGGTTGTTTGTTAGTGGCGCAAATATCGATGTGCTTGCTTAATCCTATTTTTCTGTATTGTCGTATTTTATCCCGATATCTATGTACCGTCATCCTCTGGCGTAGACTGTTTTTAGTTTGACTTATATATTGTTCTCGACACCCTGAGCAAGTTAATACATATATTAGGTTTTCCGAAGCACATGTGAAGTTGTCTTTCACTGAAAAACGTTGACCCTGTTTGAAGGAGAATTCTGATCATTCAATTAGGTTGACACATATGCCACAGTTAGGTCTTCCGCATTTTTTTACTGTTGGTTTCGATATTGTTGACGAGCGTACTTGGATCTGTGTTAGAAGACTTTTCATCGACTTGGGTTGTCTTTTGCTCTTTATGATGGTGTGCGTTTGGAGGATTTGATCCATTCTATGGTCCCTCTTGTTACTAGCTGTTATTGTTGCTGTGGGCTATTCTACTTGCTTTTGCTGTTTGTAGCTCGGAGTGTGTGTGTGTGTGTGTGTGTGTGTGTGTGTAGAGTCATGGCTTGCCCATGGAAATGAAGACAGTTAAGAACAATTTCGAAGGGAATGAAAAATAAAAACATTTACCATGTTTTACAGCCGGACCTGAGGTTTCGAACTTTAATTAGCAAATAAAATAATTTGCAATGCGAAGTTCTCATTAGCGGATACGCCAAAACATTAATATACAAATTAGAGACCACATGACACGTGTCTCATCCTTATATATTATAATTCTTCAAATCCACCGCGCAAGCGCAGTTTCAATAGGTAGCAAATAAAAATTCCGATTAAACTTCAGAAATTGCTAAAATCATTTCTTAAATTTATATAGGGTACACACACACACAGACACACACATGTGTATATATGTATATGTATACATGCACACACACACATACCATTATATGTAAAGTTGAACCCAAAGTTTGGCCTGTGGTTCTATTACTATATATTTGATTTAGCACGCACGCTCGCACACACTCATCAGCCACCCCCTTACACTCTTGTACACACGTAAACTATGCCTTGATTTGTCTTTCTATCATGTCGCTTACGTTATTTACTTTACGCTCCAACGCCGATATTTTCCTAACAATTTTATTGAGTATAAACCGGAATCACAAGAACACCTCGTGATGTATTTCGTAGAATATCTATCTATTTATTTATTTAGTTATTTATTACATAAGTTACTCTACATTCTTTAAAACGATTCTAAATCGTAATTTTAGTATCAGCAGAACTCTTTTATATGACGTTTACCCCACTGGAATATTGTAATCTTTCAGCGTGACGCTATGCATGCTCCCGTTCCGATTCATTTTTGTATTGTTTTCTTTCCATTTTGCAATAACCACATCATGTCTGACAACAACGAAATCTCTAAATATAGTCTTTCGCTCGCTGATTAATGCTGTGTAAGGCGGGAAACTTGAGATGGGCTTTCGGTATTGATTTCTTTTTCTATCTCCAGTTGTTTATATTCTGTCTGTCTGTATGCATGCTTGTCTGTGTTTATGCATGTATGCATGAAGATATGTATGTATGAAGATATGAATGTATGTATGTATGTATGTATGAGTGCATGGACGAACATATGCATGTAAATATGCATACAAACACCACACACACATGCACCTACATATACATACATACATACATACATGCACACACACACACACATATATACATATACATATGCACATTTCTACATATATATGAGCATGCGTATAGCTACATAGGTAAGTGTGTCTGTGAATGCGCAGTCTTACACGCATATATGTTTATATACATATATATATATACATATACATACGTATACATATATATGTATCAATGCATGTATATATTTAAATTCAATAATAGGATGAATTCTTTTGCAAGAATTTATCAAGTAGCTAGCGTGAAAAAAACCTCATAATGAGAAAAAATCCATCATTTATTCCCAAAATATATATTTATTTATATAAGGGCATTACTCAAGTGACCAAGTGACAGGTGCTACTAGGATAACCAATCAACCAAATGAACAAATAAACAAGTGACCAAGTGACTGGTGCTACTAGGATAACCACATGCCCAAGTGACCAAGTGACCGGCGCTACTAGCGTAACCAAGCAAGCAAATGACCAGATAACTAAGTGACCAAGTGACTGGTGCTACTAGGATAACCAAGCAGCCAAGTGACCAAATAACCAAGTGACCAAATGCCCAAGTGACCAAGTAATCGCTGTTACTAGCGTAACCAAGCAAGCAAATGACCAAATACCCGAGTTACCAAGTGGCCAGTGCTACTAGGATAACCAAGCAACCAAATGACCAAATGACCAAGTGACCAAGTGACCAGTGCTACTAGCGTAACCAAGCAACTAAGTGACTGAGCGACTACGTAACCGAATGAAATCGATTTGTAAGCGAATTACTTACAAAGTTCGATTATTGGAAATAATACTATAAAATATATTCCCGACAGGAAAACCGAAAGACAAGCTCCTCTACCCTCTTTCAATACCCCCATTGCCCTCCTCTACACATACGCTCTCGCTCCATTCACCAATCAGCTCAAATATTTGCATCGCTTAAAAAAAAAATCGATTTCGTCATAGTTTTTATTAGTATCGCTATAATCAACGTGTTCATCGTCGTCGTCGTTGTCGTCGTCATCACCATCATCATCATCATCATTTTCTTCGTCGTCGTCATCGTCATCACCATCATCATCTTTTAACCCTCTCTCCAATCATCATCACCGCTCTCCTCCTCCTTCTGCCCTTCCTTCGTCTCCTCCTCCTCTTCCCCACTCTGCATTATTTTCATCATACAGGCATCATTATCCTCATTTTCTCTCCTCCTCCACATCCTCTCCACCAGCACCATCGTACCTGAATCATCATCATCATCATCGCCATCGTTACTGATCGTCATCATCATCAACCTCATCATTCTCATCGTCGCCGTCATCATCATCATTATGATCGTCATCATCATCCTCATCATCCTCATCATCCTCATCATCCTCATCGCCATCATCACCATCATCATCATCATCATCATCATCATCATCAT
>NC_068994.1:50352834-50355332 GCF_001194135.2 Octopus bimaculoides | reverse complement strand
TATGCGCATAGGTTTGTATGCATATGAGACCTGAACTGATATTGTAAACGGTCTCCGGGGTGGGGTAGGGGTGGAGGTGGGGTTGAGGTTTCACCTACCTCCACACTCCCGTTCTGTTATACTTATTCGCCATTTTCTTCAATCTGGCAACCAGCAAAAAACATATATATATATATATATATATATATATAAAAGCAGCAACAACAACAACAACAACAGCAACAACAAAAACAACGTGAACAGTAACAACAGTAACAACATCAACAACAACAACAACATCCACAATACAACAACATCAACAATATACAACAACAAATAATTGGGTTCGTTTCGTTGGTATTTTCACAGAAGTTCTGTAGGGAAAACAATAGTTCGTTGAGATTTCTAATGAAGGTAGTAGCAGTGGTTGTATGGTAGTGGTAGTGGTGGTGGTGGTGGTGGGAGTAGGAGAATGATACGAGTAGCGGCGACGACTGTGGAAGTGGCGCTGCCGGGAGAGAAAGAATATATGCAAGATGACAGTAGATATTACTAGGCAGAGAGGTCATTAGTAAAAAAGAAAAACGAAAACAAAAATAGCCAAGAACGTTGAAGAACATTTGAGATATTTCGGGTTAATAGCTTGAACCTTTGGGTCACCCTTCCGTCCTTCTGTAGTTCAATACGTGATTTCCCTGCACTACTGTATCCACGCGCCTTCCCATTATCCTGCCCACCCCTACTCCTTGGACTCTTGTCCTCTCTACAGAAAACTACCAGGATGTAGGTTGGAATTCTCCGGGGTTTATTTGGAGGATTCGAAAATTCTGAAATTGAATCAAATTAAGGGAAAATACGTAAACATGTCAATAATAATAATAATAATAATAATAACAACAATGATAATAATAATAATAAGAAGTTCATACATATATACATACATACACACAGACACATACTGTGATATATATGTTTTTGTGTGTGTGTCTGTGTGTGTGTATGCAGATATATGTGTGCGTTTATATATACATATCCATACATATAAATAAATAAATATATATATATATACATACATACATTCATACACACACACATATATATATGCACATCTATACACACATATGTATGTATGTATATATATATATCTATCTATCTATCTATATATATATATATATATATTTATATATATATATATATATATATGTATATGTGTACATTTAAATACACAAAGAGAGAGAGGGGGGGGTGAGGGTGAGTGATAGACCGAATGTTGTGACGATAAATATGCACAATACTTGTGCACACATATGCACCCCGCCTCACAGATAAATATGTTCTATGTATTAAAGATATTTTGTTTCTATTTGGACTTCCTTTCGTTTTGTGCATTGTCATTTTCGCACACACACAACACACTCGTATGCACGTACATAAATCATACATAAATATATACTTACATGCACAAATACATGCATATGTACGTGCATACATGTATAGACAGATGGCGCTAAGGGCAGTCACGTCGCTATTAGAAACTATTCATTCTTTCTTGCAATGAATGCTATTCCGAAAAACTTTTGATACTAATGAAAACCTGATAAAAAATACTTATCTTTATGCTATTCTTTTATTCTTTTACTTGTTTCAGTCATTGGACTGCGGCCATGCTGGAGCACCACCTTTAGTCGAACAAATCGATCCCAGGATTTATTCTTTTTATTTTTTCTCTCTTTTTTTATTTTCTCTCTCTTTTTTATTATCTCTCACTGTTTATTTCTGTGTTCCTTTCTGTTGAAGAGCGTAGGCTCGAAACGTAAAAGACTTTCTCACGTCCTGAGCGTTAAATTAATACATCTGTTTGTTGTTTACACACCCGTCTTCGTCTTTTTTTTTTTTTTTTTTTTTTTTGTAAATTCCAACTATATATATATATGTGTGTGTGTATATATACGAGGGGTGCAGAAAAGTTCCTGGATTTAATGGTGCCGCGAAAGGCCTGGCTGGAGGTTCAACCTTCCAAGTTCTTATACAAGGCTTAGAAAAACTGAAGGACCGCTGCAATAAGTGTGTGAATCTTAGAGAGGAATATGTTGAATAAAATCGTAATTAATTGCTCCTCCTGTATTTTCTTTTACCCGAGGTCAGGAACTTTTCATCACCCCTCGTATGTATGTATGTTTGTATGTATGTATGCATGTATGTACGGTAGGCTTTCAGTTTCTGTCTACCAAATCCGCTCACATGAGTTTAGTCGGACCGGGGCTATAGTGTATGACAACTGCCCAAGGTGTCGCACAGTGGGACTGATCCAGAAACCATGTGGTTGGGAAAGAAACGTCTTACCACAGAGCCACGCCTGCGCCTATATAGCAAAATCTGTTCCAGGAACAAAATCTATTAAGCAAACATCATTACATTTAGTGAGTGTGCGTGTGTGTGTTTGTTTGTGTATGTGTCATTATATATATACATATATATACATATATATATATATATATATATATATATATATATATATA
>NC_068994.1:50349852-50351279 GCF_001194135.2 Octopus bimaculoides | reverse complement strand
AGCCAATTCAAAATAGATTAAAGGAAACATTATTATTATTATTGCCTTTGCACAGCTTCTAACGCTGGAGATGTAATACAGTGTCAGCTGTTAACTACCAGTGAACTAAGGTAACACCTCTTATTGTTCGAGCACCTTCCGGAGTATTCGAGCGGTTCCAAGCAGTGCTGTTTTCTGCAAGTGTTCCACCCTTATTGCAGTCCCTATTTGTTCCACGTACTTCTCGAGATTTTTGCTCACTGCTCCCAGGAATCCGACAATTATTGGTATTACTGCTACCTTTTTCATTGACTACAACTGCTTAACTTCCCAAGCTAACCTGTCATATCTCTCGACTTTTCTTTCTTCCTTATCGCATACCTTGTTGTCAGCTGGGCATGCTGTATCTATGAACCAGCGTAGTTTGCTTTCTTTCTCAATTAAGACTATGTCTGGCTTCTTATTCTCTATCTCATGGTCGCACTGAATCATAAAATCCCATAGCATCTTTGCATTTCTATTTTCGACAATGCCTTCAGGTTTGTGGGCGTATTATTATTATTATTATTATTATTATTATTATTATTATTATTATTATTATTATTATTATTATCTCTCTTTATCACAGGTTGTTGGAGCTCCTGGAGTCTTGCATGTATAGCGGGCTTTCTACCTGCTGCCTACGGTACCATGCTATCCATTCTTTTCAGCAATCTAATACTTTCCTGATTATTCTGGCCGTACCAAGGAGGCAAACCTTTTATAACAGTTCCACTGGACACTCTATTCCAATTCCCCTTATATTCCCCTTTATGCCTTTTGATATTGTTCCCAAGGACCCAACAATAATTGGTACTATCTTCACTGTCTTCATTTCCTTCATTTCGTACTTAAGAGGGTTGTATTTAGCATGCTAGTCCATTCATGCATCGCGTGTCATCTCTTCAGCCAAAAGCCATGAATCCCATCTGGTCCGAGGGTTTTCCAGTTAGGCACTTTACCCACTTGTTCTTTCACGTCAACCGTGCTTATGACAATAATCCTTTGTTTTTTTCCTTCTTGTAATTCTGTTGCATCCCTTTTATGCTCCGCATTGTTTCCCCATAATCCGTTCCAGAACTCCTTGGCTTGATTTGTATCAGGAGCAACACTTTCCCCGCTGTCCCCTTCTAACGTTTTTTTAATTATAATAATTTAACAAACAAATAAATAATAATAATAATAATAATAATAATTATTATTATTATTATTATTATTATTATTATTATTATTTTACTTCTCAGAGCTCTCAGTCTCTCTTGCTCTGGTTGATTCTGTGAGGGCGGACAACAAATTATTATTATTATTATTATTATTATTATTATTATTATTATTATTATTATTATTATTATTATTATCATTATTATTATTGTCATTAGGAATACAATGCAGGAACAGTGCCTGGATAC
>NC_068994.1:50347599-50349137 GCF_001194135.2 Octopus bimaculoides | reverse complement strand
TCCTTCACTTTTACGCGCTCAACACATTATCTCACTTACTTATTAATTCTCCAAATTCCTCTCTCTTTCTACTCGCCTTCTATCCCCTTCTCTCAACTCTCCTTCTATCTCTGTCTCTCCCCCCTCTCTCTCTCTCTCTCTCTCTCTCACTCTCTCTATGTTTCTATGTCTCTACTCTGCTCTTCTTCTCCCTTTCTATCTCTTCCTTTTTATACCCTACCTAGTGTTTCTAATTCACCTTTCAGCCTCACTTTTCTAGTTTGTTCTTCTTTCACTTTATCTCCCACACACTAAGTCCATCTCTCTCTTTTTCTTCACTTCTCTCTTCTTTCTTTTTCTCCATTTCTCTGTCTCTCTTTCACCCCTCTTTTTCTCCACCTCCTCTCTTTCTCTCTTCTTACCCCTCTCACTATCTCCTACCATTGTTACCATGCATGCATCTTTTTCACTTTCCCGACTCTCTTTTTACATACTCTCTTTCTCTCTCTCTCTCTGTGCATCTTAGTTACATCTCCTCTAGTCTCATACGATTTCATCCCCTCATTCTCTCCTCTCAAACTATTCCATTTTTCTTCCATACAATCTCTTACCATCTCTATCAATCGCCCATCTCTCTTTCTCTCTCTCTCTCTCTTTACTATCAACTTATTTCTCCCAGCGGTTTCTATCTGTCTCCCTTCATACATCACATATCACTCTACGAATTTTACGTACCCATTTTATACACACACATACACACACGCACACAACAATACCACCACCACCACCACCAACAACAACAACAACAACAGCAACAACAACAGCAACAACAACAGCAACAACAACAGCAACAACAACAGCAACAACAATAATAAAACTACAAGATAATATCATTAGATCACTGAAAAATAATGAAGGTTACAAGCACCTGGGGTGAGGGTGGTGCTGTAGAACGATAGGGTAATCGAAGGAGAAAAGATGGAGAGAAAAATCTCCAAGGAGTACAAGAGGAAAATTGGGAAGGTGCTCGAAACAGAATTAAATGGAGGGAAATTATTAAAGCAATGAATACATGGCCGATGCCAATATAAAGATATTCGGTTCTTTTTCTAACGGTAGAACTACGAGAATTAGATAGAAGAACGAGGAAGCTGCTCACAATACGCAACGTTTACCACCCTAACAAAAATACTTGCAGGCTATTACTTACAGATCGACTTAGCTTGAGAATAAACGTATACAGTAATCCCCCGACTATCGCCGGTTCGCGGTCCACGGGGGAAATAAACGAGGCAGGCGTCGTCAGGCGTCGTCGTCGCACGCGTTGCGGTAGCGCGCCCACCTCCCGGTCGTTTCGGCCCGCACGGTTCCTCCGAGGGTGCTCTTCGCCGAGTGTCCGAGGCGGCCGGTACGTTCACTGTGAAAAAATTAGAGTGCTCAGAGCGAGCCCCGCCGGCTTGCATACGAAAAGCATGGAATGATGGAAAATGGCCTCGTCCGCGCGTCATCCGTCGGTCTCCGTTCACGACGAGGCAATGATCGAAGGGAGCGATCGGGGC
>NC_068994.1:50344395-50345399 GCF_001194135.2 Octopus bimaculoides | reverse complement strand
ACTACTACTACTACTACTACTACTACTACTACTACTACTACTACACCTTATAACTACCACCATCACCACCACCACCACTACTACTACTACTACTACTGCACATTACAGCCGCCACCACCACCGCCACCACCATCACCACTACCACCACCACCACTACTACTACTACTGCTACTGGTGGTTGCTGTAAGGTGTATTGAAAGTGTACCTTGATAATTGAAATGATTAAACTGTGTTGCACATCAAAGTAATTAATGTTATTTCCAACGCGCGACAGCAACAGCATCATCATCATCATCATCATTAACAACAGCAACAACAACAACAGCAACAGCAATAACAGCAACAACAACAAGAGTAACAACAACAAAACAAAACGAACAAATCAAAGCAAAAATATAAGAAGCAAATAACAAAACAGAATACGATAAGGAAAGACCCTTAAACAAAGAATCAATGTGAGAGAGGGAGAGAGGGAGAGGGGGGATAGGGAAGAGAAAGGGGAGAGAGAGAGGAGAGGGAGAGAAAGAGATAGAGAGGGGGTGAGAGATAGAGATAGAGAGAAAGAGAGAGAGAGAGAGAGAGGGGGAGAGAGGAAGAGAGAGAAAGATAGATAGATAGATAGAGAATGAGAGAGAGAGAGAGAGAGAGTAGTGCATATATTCATATACACACACTCAGTGTATATATATATATATATATATAAATAGTAAATGAGTATATGCATATATACGTACAGGTATGTGCATACCGACATCCACCTGTATGTATAGGTGCATATCTGGGTACAGGACATTGCAAACAAACGTAGACGAGAACACACGAGCCACATAGAGAACATTCTACTTCATCAGCTACCCACGTTTTAACACCGGCGTTTCGACGAGCTTCGGGCAGGACGCATCGTTAAAACGGCTCGTCCCATGGATCGCAGATTAAATTTGTATACGCAAATTAAATCTAGCCATGGAGGAATGTAGTGGCGGACAAAAAACAAGACAGGAAAA
>NC_068994.1:50341224-50341871 GCF_001194135.2 Octopus bimaculoides | reverse complement strand
GCTCTACCCTTATCTTCCTCTTCAAATGATATTTGAAGAAATTGATGAGGGCTTGACCAGGTACCAAATAACGCTGAATCTTCCTGAGAACTACGTTAAGGGTACGCGTGTCTGTGGAATACTCAGCCACTTGCACGTTAATTTCACGAGCAGGCTGGCTGTTCCGTTGATCGGATCAACTGGAACCCTCGTCCTCGCAACCGACGGAGTGCCAGTCTTTATTATTGTCGTTGTTGAGCCGGTGGAGCTGGCCAACGTTGTTCATGTATCATTGACATCGTAACAGTAGTAGTTAGTAGTAGTAGTAGTAGTAGTAGCAGCAGCAGCAGCCACGGTGCTGTTAATGGTGATAGGTATCTTCGTCGCTGATTTCTTCTAGTTATTTATGGGTTTCTGGTACTTCTGGTGATAATTTTTTTTTATTAGCTTTCTCGTCTTCGTTGCCGCCATTGTTGTCGTTGCCTTCGTCTCGGCGAAGACGATGTCGTTGTTTGCTGTTCCCTGCTTTTAATATCAGGCTCTTCTCATATTCATACACATACGGGCACATAGACGCACGTGTGTATGTGTGTGTGTGTGTGTGTGTGTGTGTGTGTGTGTGTGTATACTGAGAGAGAGAGAGAGAGAGAGGGAGAGAAGGAGAGAGA
>NC_068994.1:50340879-50341214 GCF_001194135.2 Octopus bimaculoides | reverse complement strand
GAGAGAGAGAGAGAGGGAGAGAAGGAGAGAGAGAGAGAGAGAAGGAGAGAGAGAGAGAGAGAGAGAGAAGGAGAGAGAGATGGTGAAAATATGATATATGAGTATATGTGCATATTTTGTGTGTATGTGTGTATATAGATATATGTATATGTGTGTGTGGGCGCGTATATGCATATATATACTTATATGTATATACATATATACATGCATATATATATACATAAATGTACATATATATATATATCTATCTATCTATACGTACATACGAACTTAGGATATATGTGTGTGTGTGTGTGTGCATATATGTATATATATACGTATACATACATACATAT
>NC_068994.1:50339928-50340592 GCF_001194135.2 Octopus bimaculoides | reverse complement strand
CAATAAAGCTGGAGACGGTATCCAAGAAACAAGGTTCAGCCAGTAATATTCAGACGACAGCTGTGTACATTTAAATGTTGAACTTCAAAAAACAAACAAACAAACAAACAAACAAACACAAAAAACTTATTTTCTTCTTTTGCTTTTCTTTTGCTTTTCTTTTGTTCAAAAATAGATTCTCGATAATAGAAATTGAGTGCTTGCTTCCTCTGTCTTTGAACAAAACGGCCATTTTAAAATTTCTTCTTTTTCTTCTTCTTCTTCTTCTTCTTCTTCTTCTTCTCGTTGTCGTCGTCGTCGTCGTCGTCGTTATCATCATCATCATCATCATCATCCCAATCGTCATCATTATCATCATTATCATCATTATCACCAGCACCACCATCACCACCGCCGCCGCCACCAACCTGATCATCGTCCTCATCATCATCATCATCATCATCATCATCATCATCTTTCCCTCTTCCGCGTCCTTCCCATCTCCTCCGCTTCCTCTTCATCATCATCATCATCATCATTATCCTCCCCTTCCCCTCCACTTTACCATCCCCTCATCATTATCATCATCATCATCATCATCGTCGTCGTCATAATCATCAATGTCGTCGTCATCATCATCATCGTCATCATCATCATCATCATCATCATCACTATCATCTCCTCC
>NC_068994.1:50334229-50334871 GCF_001194135.2 Octopus bimaculoides | reverse complement strand
TCAAATTTTAAAGCAAACATAATTTTCTTATGGTTTCTTAAACATTCACTTGAACAAAACTGTACAAATCCAAATATATGGTACCCTAGGCATAACACCTACATGAACTTCTAACTTGTTGTCTCTTGAGGTCTCTGGGTGAGACTTGGATCCAACTTGTACAAATGCAAAACAAAAGTCAAACATAAAATGATAATAATAATAATAATAATAGTAATAGTAGTAGTAGTAGTAGTAGTAGTAATAATAATAATAATAATAATAATAATAATAATAATGGTAATGATTTCATTTCTTTGCCACCAGGGCGAAGAATGAGGGGGACAATATAAAGTGTTGGGTTTATGATAATAGAGAAGAAGTAGAAGATGATGATGATGATGATGATGATGACAATAATAATTATAGTTGTGATAATGATGATGATGATATTGATGATAACGGTGATGATGATATTGAATTCGTCCGTCAGGACAAGAAAAGGGCCAGAGACGTATAGCACCGCCTTAAATCAATACGGCTAGGGTAAATTGTATTAACCATTATAGTGTAACTTAAAATTGAATAAGATATTTTTCCGCCGCCGCCGCCGCCGCCGCCTCCGCCTCCGCCTCCGCCTCCGCCTCCGCCTCCGCCTCCGCC
>NC_068994.1:50332321-50334219 GCF_001194135.2 Octopus bimaculoides | reverse complement strand
GCCGCCGCCTCCGCCGCCGCCTCCGTGGCTGAGGATTTAATTGTTGTAGTAGCAACAATAGCAGTGGTGGGTTGTTGCTTGGTGTAGTCTCTAGCGCCTTGTCAAACCTTCCGGCGTTCAGCATTGAGTCACCGATGCTGGTTTTTCTTTCTCTTCTCCATAACGGTACTTTGCAATAACTCTGCACCCTCGTCCTGGCCGTTTGTTGAAATGTCAGATGCTAAGAGGCCGAAGATGGAAGAAAGATGCAAGACCATGATTGTGTTTTTCTTTGTTTGTGTCACAATCGTCTTTTTTTTATTGCAAATCAGCCGGCTCTTTAGACATGCTTTTAGTTTATATTAACCTTGCATTTCTGTAACGATTCTGCTGTCGGTGTGACAGGTTGGGGGCATCCCTGCAGATGTTGCATTTGCGTTGCTGTGGTTGTAGTGTCAGCAGCAAAAAATTGACCCCCTGATGGTCGGAGCTGCTGCATGTGTAGCACCTAGGTCTGCTGCATTCTATCACAATTCTCGTTTGATCATCACTCTTCAACTGAATGAAGTTGGGGCAATATATAGAATGCGCTCAGCATGACTACCGTCTACCATGTACATCTCTATCGGAATTTTTTACTATTTCTGGTTGGAGGTTAATTTCGGGACGATAGTGTCCCCTCTCAATTCATGCACCTCACTGACTATCGTTGAGTCAGTGCCCACTATTTTACTGGTGCTGACTGTAGTGACCCTTTCAGAGATGAATAACGAAGTGGATACATTGCCAAAAGCACTAGTGTGAAGGAGTGTGCATGTCTGCATGTGTGCGTGAATGCGTGCTTGCGTGCGTGTGTCTTAAACAACAACAAAGAAAGAAAAACAGTTACATTTAAGCGAAGGAAACGAAGGTTAAATTAATAATAATAATAATGATGATAATAATGATAATAATAATAATAACAAACGCCCAGCGATTAGGAATGGAAGCCAAGTGCTTTGTCAGCGTAATTGGTTTCAATAAAGAAATAAAAAACGCGTGCGCACATACACACACACACACAAATATACATGCATGCATTTATACATAGATACGCATGGAAGAACACATACACACATGTACACACATGCAAATGCATAAATACACTTACACTCACACAAGCACATACACCCATACACAGACACACACACATATATATATATATACACGCAATCACATACAGACACATACAAATACATGTACGTATACACTTATATATACATACAGATACAAAAACGCAAACATATATATATATATAGTTGATACATATATACGGTAATGGATAGATACATACAGATAAAAACACACACACACACGGACGCATAAACACACACACACAAACTGGTATATAGACAGATAAGTAGAAACACACATACACGTACAAAAACACATTCAAACACACACACACATTTACAGAGATACATACACATAAATACACGCAGATATATCTAAATACGCACATATACAGATACACAAATGCACACATTGAGACACAAATACATATACATACACACTGGCGTACTGACACACACACACACACACACACACACACACACACACACACACACACACACACACACACACACACACACACAGGTATGCATATATGCACAAAAACATATCCACACATATTCAGAGAAACTCAGGGACATGTACATATAAACACATGCATATATATCCACAGACACACATATACAATGCACACATATACAATGCACACATACTGACTCACACACAGACGCACACACACACACACACACACACACACACACACACACACACTAATATACAGGGAAACACAGGGAGATATACATATCTATTTCTTTATTGCCCACAAGGGGCTTAAACATAGAGGGACGACACAAGGACAGACAAACATA
>NC_068994.1:50329772-50331311 GCF_001194135.2 Octopus bimaculoides | reverse complement strand
GAGAGAGAGAGAGAGAGAGAGAGAGAGAGAGAGAGAGAGAGAGAGAGAGAGAGGGACAGCATCAAACAGTCAGTCATCCATCCATCTATCCATCCTTCGTCATTCGCATTCGTCATTCGTCATCATTCGTAGTCGTTCGTATTGTATGAACTATTATAGTCATTCGTAAGAACTACCTTCTTATAAACTATCTGATGTCGCTAACCAAGCTATTGCTGCTTCTCATACAAGAAAAAAAAAAGAACTAAAATATAAAGAAAAGCTAGAAAAAAAAATCCCACTGTGAGTGCTGGTTGGGTTTATCAGCTGTCAATATGCACGTACACTTGCTCACATACACACACGCACGCACGCACACACACACACACTTGAAAGAAAAGTATAGATTTACACATTCATACATCAACGTATACACAAGCGTTTGTAAGCACACACACACTCACACGCACACACAGAGAAAAACACACACATAAACTTTTCTGTTTTTCCTTTTTTGTTTCTTTCTCCTTCGCTCTCTGTCTTTCTCTCTCTCCCTCTCTCTCTCTCTCTCTCTCTCTCTCTCTCCCTCTCTCTCTCTCTCTCTCTCTCTCTAACACAACAGACTCACACTTATACATCACACGACGGTTACACCCACCAAGATATGCTACGCGGCATGTTGTTCAACAAGTACTTGGGCACTTTGGAGGTTTATTTAATCTGAAATGAGGACGTGTGTTCTTATTTACTCGATAAGTTTCTTTTTCAGACTTACGTATACAAACGGTTTATTCTCTCTCTTCTCTCTCCGTCTCTCCTCCCTCTCTCTCACACACACAGTCACACACGTACACACACACATTGGTATATATGGAGGAAAGCATTTTTTCTACATATTCCATTAAGCACACCACTGTGTTCAAGTTTTATCTTCTTTATTTTAGATTTTTAGCATATAAACGTATATTCAATTCAAGAAAAGGAGACTGTAACTCTCTAGAAACTTCAAATATGGAATTTGAAACTTTATTCTTCCAAACTAATTGTAAAAAGTTTATAACAAGTTGAAGTTGAGATGAAATAAAGGCTATCTGTGATAAAGGTTAATTACCTTGTGTCAATAAAATAACCATAATTATTGTAAAGAGGGAAAGATGGATTAAAAAAAGGAAGAAACAGAAATAAAATAAGACAAATGAATGTTGATTAAGCGCCAGAAAAGACTGAGGTAAAACAATATCAGATGCCTGTGGATATATATAGTTTTAGTAGTGCAAAGGTGGTATCTCCTAGTTGAGTAACTGATACCTGTTAAAGCGACTGTATTTCCCGAATATATCCGATTTGGTGTAAAATTAATGAAGGAGTCTTCGAAAGATTTTAATAATTTTCTTCTTCCTTATCGGGCATAGGGTACAGCTTATATTTTTATTTTGCGAAGTATTTCTCTTCTTTCCAAGGTAGCAAAACTAATGTTAGTCTACGTAATAAGTTAATACATATTGCTTCATAGATACAAACGCATTACGCCACACCACTGGTTATCAAGCTATATATATA